>NW_022884018.1:0-25545 GCF_011952255.1 Bombus vosnesenskii | reverse complement strand
TAACGTTATAGCGTATTGCGTTATATAGTATAATTTTATAAGGTATTACGTTGTATAGAATAACGCTTTAACGTATTACGATATATGGTATAACGTTATAACGTATTACGTTTTATGGAATAACATTCGAACGTATTACGTTGTATAGTATAACTTTATAACGTATTACATTAGATAGTATAACTTTATAACGAATTACGTTAGGCAGTGTAGCATTATAACGTATTACGTTATATAGTATAACGTAATAACGTATTACGTTATATAGTATAACGTTATAATGTATTACGTTATATAGTATAACGTTATAATGTATTACTTTATATAGTATAACGTTATAATGTATTACTTTATATAGTATAACGTTATAATGTATTATTTTATATAGTATAACGTTATAATGTATTACTTTATATAGTGTAACGTTATAATGTATTGTTTTATATAGTATATTTTTATAACGTATGACGTTACATAGAATAACGTTATAACGTATGACGTTACATAGAATAACGTTATAACGTATGACGTTACACGGAATAACGTTATAACGTATTACGTTATATAGTATAACGTTATATGGTATAACGTTTTAACATATTATGCTTTATAGTGTAACGTTATAACGTATTACGTTTTATAGTATATCGTTATAACGTCTTACGTTAGGTAGTATAACGTTATAACGTGTTACGTTATATAATATAATTTTATAACGTATTGCGTTTTATCGTATAACGTTATAACGTATTACGTTTTATAGAATAACGTTATAACGTATTACGTTACGTAGTTTGGACGAAAAACTTACATCCGTCGGAAGCGTTGCCGCACCGGAAACGTTCTCTCTCACGCTGCTAAAATCGCAATTTGGCACCATTGGATGCTTCGCAGGACCAATTAAAACTGGAGGGACCAAAGGTATATGCGTAATTCTGTATTTTTCTACGGAACTGAGTAACGTTTCTATCTCGAAATTTCGCATTATGTACACAGCTGCACCGCAACTTATTGCCGTATTCATCATTCCGAACGCATAACCGCGAAATAATGGCAAGAAAACTAGTATTCGGTCTCCACGTCGATTGTCCAATGATCCTGGGGCACTTCGATTAAGAACAAAATGCAATTGAATCGAATATTTATAATTTCAACTAGAATGTTAAGAGTTAAGAAGCACAACAATAGAGAAAATATTATATAGTTGATTTGAATAAGGAATGGTTTGTTAATCATATAAAACGAATAATATATATTTAAATTTGGCATAAATAAAAAATAAATTTCGAAATATATGTGTGGTCTGAGATCAACCGGATACATCGTGTATATTAATTTAATATATTTACCTTGGAGTTTGGATGAAAAGTAACAAATTTCGATGAGACAACATTACTCTAAGGCTATTGAGGGTGCGCGCCAAGGATATGCAGACATCTGGGTGCCATCCTGTCCGTGGTGTGTGGCCTGGTCTCGGATGTGAATTGACGTTACACTCCCGAGGGAGCAGGAGGGTGGGGAGTGGAGAGTGGTAGAGGCGAGGAAGAAGAGACGGAAGAACAAAAATCAGAGGAAGACAGCCGTCGCCGCTGGAGGAGAGACAGCGAGGAAAGGGGCGAACGTGGCACCGCCGACGAGGGTACGCCAGCAGCAATCCCAGACCAGGACGACAGGCGCGGCGAAAGCGAGCGCCGCCGCAACAAGCAGAGGACCGTCGCAGGCACCGAGGCGGTCACGCTCCCTCGCGCACCGCGAACATCCGCGGTGACCCTGACGCTGAACGAGGGAGCAAGGATGTCGTACGCCGACGTCCTCGAGGCAGCCGGAGCGAAGGTCCCGCTCTCGGAGCTCGGCGTGGAGCAGGTGGGGATGAAGAAGGCGATGACGGGCGCCATCATCATCAGAGTCCCTGGAGACAGGGACAGGGAAAAGGCGACGCTGCTGGCGACGCTGCTGGCGACGCGTCTGGCCGAGGCGCTATACCCAACTGCGGCGAGAGTCGCCACGCCTACCTGGATGGTGGAGCTTCGAGAGACCGGGATAGACATCTCGGTCAAGAAGGAGGAGCTGCAGAAAGCACTGGCCTCGGCGGCAGGATGCGGCTGCGCGGAGGTTCAGGTCGGCGAGAACGGCGGCAGAGGTGGCCTAGGGTCTGCCTGGATCAAGTGCCCGGTGGCAGGAGCCCGGAAAGTATCCCAGGCAGGGAAAATAGCCCTGGGCTGGTCAACCGCCAGGATTCGAGCCATCCCGAAGCGGCCCCTGCAGCGCTTCAGGTGCCTGGAGGTGGGGCACGTACGCGCAACATGCGTGTCCAACGAGGATCGAGGGCACCTGTGTTACAGTTGCGGCGGAAGCGGACACCGCGCCAGAGGCTGTCCCGCCTCTGCTCCCAAGTGCTCCCTGTGCGAGTCGCTCGGGACGCCCGCCAATAACAGGATGGGCGGTGCGGAATGCCCCCCCCCCCGAAAGTCAAGAGGAGGAGACCAATCCGCGAGCCAGCAGCTGCGGAAAGGACACCAGGGAGAACCGCCAAAGCAGCAGCGGCAGATGGTCGGGAGGAGGCCATAGAGGTGACCGAGTAGTTCAAGCGCCTCCTCCAATGCAATCTCTGTAGGTCGAGAAGGGCGCAAGATCTGCTCTTCCAGACCATACGGAAGTGGAGCAATGATGGTAGCGGTATACGACTCCCCCAACATCGACCTGGCTGCGTACAGGGACTTCCTGGAACGGGTCGGCGAGTGCGTCGGAAGATGCCTCCCCCGCAAGGTACTCGTCCTCTGGGACTTCAATGCCCACTCGATGCAATGGGAAATCCCAGGACGAACTCTCGGGGACGGACGCTTACCGATTGGGCAGCGGGTCGCGGGCTCCTGCTGGCAAACAGGGGCTCGGCGAGCACCTGCGTGGCGTGGAGAGGATTGTATTCGCCGTAGAGTTTATACTAGCGGGTAAGAACTGTTATTGAGTATTACTGGATGTGATGTAGCACTCGCATTGCGCGACAACGTGAGATACAAGAAATACGCGATTTTCTTTAATATCGAGACGCGCACGGGGATAGATTTGACGCCATTATTGTAATGGTAGTGGCAGGACGTACGCGTGGTGCCGAACGATGCGCAGGCGAGGTGGTTTGTCGCGTCGATGTGTGGCGTCGCCACCTTACGGGCAGCACACTAGGGTATGTACGGCCGGCTCGACTTAAGTTCCTATTATGAAGAAATAAAGTCGGGTCGACCAGAGTTCTAGTTATATATCGTTTATTTTATTTATTTTATTTATTTTATTTATTTTGCCACTCGAGCCAAACTTCCTTGGTGAATAAATAAGAATAAATGAGTATGAAGGGTGCTGCGTACGTGGAGGCTTTATTTGAGTTACGCGGCGTCGTGTGGGTTGGGGAATGCAGGTATATGCGTTTCTTATATATATTATTTATTTACTTTACTCGTTTATTTATTTATTTATTTAACTATTGGTTGATTATTTATTTATTATTTGTTTTGATATTATTTATTTATTTACTTATTTATTATTATTATTTATTATTAGCTATGTTGGTTTATTTATTATTTAGTTATTATTCATTTATTTATTTATTTAGTTAGCTGATTGTTTATTTATTTATTACTATATTGAACTTAACAGGCGTTAGCTTGATATATTTAGTTTATTTTAGCGTTATATAAATTTAGCTTGATAGATTTAGTTTATTGTAGCTGTGTAGAAATTTCTAAGATAATATTTAATTATGAGGATATTACTATGTATTGCTCCTAGATACTTATTTATTTATTTATTCGTAATATATGTTTTATTTCTATTATACTGGCTCTTTGTTGACGACTTGGCGAGTTCTTTCGGTTATGATTGGATACATTCGAACGGTTTTGGCTAGGAGGTGGAACCCCAGGCAGCCCCTTGTACAGTAGCAGCGACTGGGGCAAAGGTGAACAGCAAGAGGTTGGCGGTTAGTATTGAAAACCCAAGGATAGTGTCGGACATCAGAATAAGTCACAACGTCACCATATCGTTTGCACCGAGGATTAGGGGGGACGAGGAAGGTGATCCCTTTAAGCCTAGTAGGAAAATTCAGAGGAGTCCCACGATTGGTGGTAGGCCCGATATTGAAGTAGCGGAAGAATTGGTGGTGTACCGAAACTGGATTGAAATTAGCTCAAGGCAAGACGGAGGTGATTCTACTTACCGGAAATCGTATCACAAGGTCAAGGACGTCAATATGGGCAAGTACCTGTTGATGACTAAATAGAAGGTTAGGTATCTTGGGGTGCAATAGGACAATAATAGAAAATTCTCATTACATCTAGGAAAGGTGTGTGTCATGGTTGATACCCTAATAGGAACGATTAGGACATCGCTGCCGAACGTCAATGGGCCCACCGACTCAGTTAGGAAACTATTACGGAGTGCGGGAGTCGGTGGTGCTTTATGCCACACCGATATGTGTCAAAGCCCTAGCAATACGGAAAAACAATAACATTCCGAAGATGTCGATAGTGATCGAAAAAAAGATGAAGGGAAGAGTAGCTCTACTGCAGAGAGGATAATTGGACCAGAAAGCTGATTGACGACGCCTGCATTTTTAATAGAGAACGATTAGGAAAGAGACACACCCAAGATGCTGGGATTGTGATGTCGAAGGTGAAGATGCAGAGCATGCGTTGTTCAATTGCCCCAGATGGGACAATGGAAGTACGTTGTTGGATAATTACGTAGGCGAAATACTGGCAACCAATAACGTAATCGACGTGGTCGTCAATAGCGAGGAGAACTGGGCTAGATTCCAAGGGCTTTGCCGAAAGAAAATGATAGCTCAATCAGGTAGACAAGATAAGGAGAGGAACATGGAGAGAAGAAGGAGAGGATTAACCAGAAGAAGATCATAATAAGATGAGAGGTACACTCAGTAAGAAGACCAACCCTGAAGTAATGCCGAGAGGTGGTTCCAGGGTTGGTTCTTGTACCGATAGAGGAGAGAGACAGAGGAGGGGGTTTTTGGTGGGTAGAGGTGCTATCATCTTGCCAAGTCCCGCATAATCCAGGCGCGCGCTAACGTACCTAGTTATGCGTAACTGCATTCTCCTCTCCTCTCAAAACAAAAAAATGTGCAAAATAGGAATGAGTATGGATATGAATTTCTAAATTACTATCTGTCAATAAATATCCACAATTAGTAAATTTAGGTTTAAGATTATATTATATTTGGGTTAATATACAAATGCGAATGATCTTTTACTATGAAATGCATAAAATAAAAGTAGATATCAATTGGTGCCACCAGATGACTTGTTATTTTTCGTGTTAAGTAAATATACCACAAAATTTCAGTTGATATAATAACCGTCACTTGTTGATAAAATATCGTTGATGTTTGGATAAGATATGTATTTCTGTTTGTTTTAAAATAAAAACAACAGGTTGTAATAGACGTACGATTATAAATTGTAACGTATCGCTATTAAAAATCATTTTTGTTCTTCTGGAAGATTAGGGAAGAATACTATTCTTTGTTTGTATTCAAGTAAGGACAACGAGAGAGTGAGTGAAGCGTAAAGCATTAGAAAGCGTAGGCGAGAATTTATCTCCAGTAACATTAGTGATGTATGCCTGAAAAAGGCAAACGCGTGTAGAATCTGTGGTTTCAGTTTAATGTTTATACCGATGCAGTTATCTCTTCCTGACAGACGAATAGTGTTTTTCTAACGCCATATTACGTTTCACCTTCTCTGAGTAGAAATTCGTGATACTCGCAAGTTTAATATTTCAAGTCCTGGCATAATCATTCATTGATTCGGTGTAATTAATACTTGGTTATGTACATGTCGAAAGTTGTTTGATTCATTAAGAATGAAAGTAGCGAAAAAATGATTTTGACGGGAACTCTGTTCTTCTATACGAAAAAATGTCAATAAAGAGATATTTTAGTTTCCACTGAAATGAACAAATTATTGAAGGTTTTGAGGATTTTGAATTTTGCAGGAAAACAAGTAGTGCGCAGTTTTTCATGACAAGCGATTTACTCAGTAATTGGAAATAACCAATAGCATTTTTTGTTTAAAAAGAATGGAATTGAAACTAATCACTTATATTATCAAATATATTAGATGCTATTTTAGTACACAGTACTGACTTAGAAGTTGTTGCTAGAAATGCGAAAAAAGGTTTACATTTCATGACATCGACATTGAAAAAGGTGGAAAATGTCTCAATTCGACATGTATATTTATCTTTTTGTTATGTTTACCGATTTTTCGGAAACGGCTTGATCAATCGGAATGACACTTTTTGCTCCTTGTAAGACATAATTTTCCATTGGTTCAGATATAAAATATTTTTCCATTTCTTTTTTGTAAACTATTTTTTTTTTACAAAAATCCAATTTTTATGTATACAAATTCATCAGTTATTCTGGATTGGATCGAGCTATCGAGATGAAACCTTTGCATCTTTTAAGAGTAGTCCATTGACTGGTCCCGTTTGCAAAATGTCTCCTTTTTGTTCATTGTTAAGTATTATTATTGCAAAGAATTCGTTATTTATCAATTTCATTTACGTCTGCTCAGTGATTATTCTGCAACTGTTGGTCCGATAACGAGATGATTCTAAAACAACAGCCTGAGCAATTAGTTTGAAATCGTGTTTTTCAACTTAGTCTTCAATTCGTGTTTCCATTGCGCGAAACATTGGCTGGTTGTTATTGTTGCTGTCGTATAAGAGAAATTTCTTGACATATCTGCGTACATCGCATTTTGTCCCTAATATTTCAGAGGTGTACAGCTAAAATAAAATTGTCTTTCACTTGCTTATATTAATTTCTACTGTCCATAAATAGCCATGCATTTTGTCGAATATTTGTTGTAGATGGCTTTCGGATTTTAAAGCTTTATTGTCTCTCGCGCATATTAGTAGGTCATTCGCGAATATTATCGCTTCTTTATTTTTATCGCTATTTGCGCTACAATTTACATCGCTATAAATTAAATAAAATGGGGGAGTTCACGGCTTCTTGTTATGGGTCGTCTTCGATTTTAGATACTTTGTTTAAACTGTTCAGGCTGTTACGTAAAATTGTTTGTTACGTAACATGTTCTAAATTATAACTATTATTTGGTGTAATCTATCTAAGTACTATCCATAGCGCTGCTTGACTTCCGTAAGTGGACGAGAACGAGTGTTATTTATATTTCTATATGTCGGAGATGAAAGGACACCGGAACCTTCCCTTTGGAACTTTGGGAAAATCCCTTAACACTGTAACCTAGATTCTACCATAGCCGTAATTAAGCAATTATCGTCATTCAATCCGCTTGTATTTTCTCGAGATATGTGACAATGAGCTTCGGCTCGAGGCGACAACCAGTCGCCGAACGTAGCCGCGGTCAAGGAATCAACGTTTTGTCTAACAAAGGTATGGAGTAATCGTGTAGCTCTCGTCAAAAAGTGTTGAAGTGGTCATTACTTCCAGGAAAACTCTACATCTGGTCTTTTTAGTTTTCTCAAGTACTGAAACCATCGAGAGCGTATAGACAAAAGACAGCGACGAAGACAGACCTTAAACAGTAGACAGGCGACGTTGGCTTCGGAGTTTTCAGTTATAGGGTAACACTGCTAGCGTGCGGATTTGGACCAGTTCAAATTGTATTCTTACTTATAATTACACTTCTGTATGAAAATATATTATGTACCTTACAATTTATTCACGACTTTCTCTGTTTATACATCAAATAACCTCAACAAAAAAAAATAGTTGTAGTGGCACTCGACAGTAAACATTCCAACCGTTGCTGTTCGTGGATCACGACATGCAGATCCTCTTCATCTCCACAGTACATGTTCAGCTAGCCTGAGGACCCGTTATAAATCTCAAGATATAGTTAACTAAGGTCCTTCAAACAGACAAACAGTTTCTGTCCCAACTACGAAAAGATAGGGGAAATCTATGTTTCTCACGAACGACGTTTCCTGCTAGCAACTTTCTCTCAACGTCACTTTCCCTCACTTTCCGGACGAAGGCATCTCTCCGCGAATCCGATGATCTCATGTTCTGCGACACACCCCATCATAGTTTTCCTCTGCAGCATCATCACGACGGAAAGTTATTCTCCCGTGAGGTCACATCAGCGAGTTACATAGCGTCTTTACGCTCGGTGAATATTCTACTTTTTAACAAATAGTTATTTTAGTAATACTTGTAGCGTAGACAAGCAAGTTGAGTAGAACTTGGACTTTGAAAAAAAGAGGGCAGTTTGTTATCCCGCTGACCGCGGATTCGTTATTGAACCTAGGATCATTGTCATTGGCTTCTCGAGTATCTAATTACCACGGTTACTTGTCAAATGCTGTAATAATCCTATTTGCAGTAGTAAATATTGCATAACAATAATGTCTAATCCAAATGAAGACTCGTTTCACGCCCCTAACCCTAGTCATAATGTGAACCCGACATATATATAACATTTATTGCCCGAGAAAATACATATTACACGTATATATTCTTAATAAAGAAAGAATTTCAGTTGGAATGTGGTTTTGGCAAAAGTACTGTTACGCGACGGTATGACGTAGCCATACAATATTTTGTGTCGGATTTACATTTTTAACATTTCAGTTAATGATTGAATTTAAGTCGCTACAAAAGTGACACTTTTCTACAATATTGTTTTTCCTTTCTTCAGGAGAAGAATGCAAGAACGAGTGTACTCAATGTGGTATGAGCGTTTGCTGAAGTAACTAGTTTTGTTATTCGATATTACTGTATTAAAAATATCTAAAACCTATAAATGGTATATAATGGTTAAATATGTATTGAGGATGATCTCAGACACTTACATTTGAATCAATTTGGCTTTTCTGTTTAAATCAAATCGGGCAACCGTACATCTGGATCAGCTTTATTAGAAGTTTGCAGCAGAATATTTTTACTTTATTATTTAGTTGTTTGCAGTAGATTCGTGTGTTTGTTCGATTTGAAATCCGAATGTATATCTAAATAGCAAACGACTCTTTTGTGAGGGATGGATATGTTGCTATTGTATCGTAGATATCGTGTAGGCGGAATTGCTTTTTGCATCTGATATTTTGGAAATGTACGGCCCGAACAGAATTGTTTTGAATTCGCTTATATTAATTTGTGATTTCCAAATTATTTTTATTACGTGGTGCGGAAGCTCTCTTTTTCGAGCTTAAGGAAAGAAATCCAGCCAGAATGTGTTGAATGCCCTCTCTAAATCTATGAACACCGCTTCGACGCAATCACTCTCGTCTCTTGCCCAAGAGATATATGATGAATTTTGTAATTGCATGTATCGTTGAATGTTTAAGTTTGAAGCCAAATTGGGTGCCCGGAATTAGGTTATTTTCAAGGTATATAGTGTTATTTATCATAGATTCGGATACTTTATAAATGTTGAGTAAGAGTCTAATTCATCGGTATAGCTGACAGAATCACTGTTGCTTTTCCTTCTTCTTTAATGCTACTGCCTTTCTTGTTTTCCAGAATGGAGAAATAGTTGACATTTAAGCAATTGTTAAATATTATGCTGCAGGAGGAGATGTGTGAAAGGTGCGTAAATATAGTAGGTAGGTTCTTTTAAATCAATGTTACCAAATTCGATAATTTTTTTTTATTGTTCATTTTTGAAGGTTAGATCTAACTTATTTTAATTTGTGGAAATGTCAGATAGAATTAAATCTGGATTGTCAACTTAGTATGCGTTGCGTCAGTTTGTTCGTTGTTTGTGCGATTATGCTGGTTACTTGATATATTCTTATGTGGCTATTTTGTGTGCGGACTGTTTCAATGCGTGCTCTTAGTATAGACGATTAGTTTATGACTTCCCAAATTAGCCTTTTTAGGCCCTTTATTTGGAGATACTCAAGGTTTCGTCTATGTAACGCGGAGCGTGCCCATGCGGCCCAGCAGTCACGTACCCCCAAGTAGACTCTGACCGTTTTTCCCATTCGGTATATGCTGAATATTTCAGTTGGAATTCAGTCGTCTTTGCCAATATCCTAAGCTTCCTCCTTATACTTTATAACCATCCAGACAATAAATGTTATTTCTCTATGTTAGTATGTTTAGTATCTCATGGTTTTCGATAATGATTATCTTATTGTCTTCGTCGAATTGTGTGTCGGTACATGTCGGCTTTCATGAGTTCCTATTTGTATCCGTTCTGGTTGTGTCAGAGTATATCACTTATGTTGTGGTTTTTTGGGCGGAAGACGCAGTTAATCGATGGTGAAAGTTCTTTGGGTTTTTATTTGGATATGTTTTCCATTCTACATTTCCAGTAGTTTCTTATGAAGTTGTGGAAAGCTTTTCTAATTTCGTATTCACTCTCGTTGTTCCTCTGTTATTCTGCTCTTCTTTTTCTTTTCCAGCAACGCTAGTAATTTTTCACCGTTGCGTTTGATCTTTTATTTTAATGTACTAATTCTTTGTAGGATGATTGGTTCCCCATGTTACTATCCTTTTTCTTGTTTTTATCTTTTGTGCTTTAGATGATTTCTATAGACATGATTTCTATAGGTAATCCGGGTACGGAATTCGATCTTTTCATGTTTTCGCTTGGTTTCAATAGTACTTTTATGCACTGTACTAGTCCCACTTCGTTTAATTCTTCTGTTATCCGTTTATTCATTGGTGTTAATTCTATGCGAAAAAACATTTGCGTAATAAAAACTAGGACTTTGTTTGAATATAACAGAATTTTTCTGTCAAAATCCAGGAAAAGATACTTACTTTTGCTACGTTTATGACTCCTTTCATATCCTTGCACGGTGTGGTATTTTTCGAAGCAATTGCGTGTATGCAGGGCCGGTTTAACCAAACGAGTGGCATAATAGTACATCGATTCTCTTCTTCTACCTTTGATTTTCCGTGTACAACATACCACACGATCTTTACTTCCTTCTGTGTCATCTCGCCGAATGACATGTAAAAGGCCGTTTAGCCTTTCTGCTGTTCCAGAAGATGATGAAGTATTCTTGAGGTCGGCGTCACGAAAATGCCCAATTAATTGACCCATCAAGCGACGTACGAATTGCAAATGCGTTATTTTGTTTTTATTCTCTTTCTTCTGGTTTGCGTTGTATAATAAGTAAGAATTTATTGTTGATATTTCCAATCCGCAAAAAAGTAATTTTCGCCTCCATTTTTGGGACTTTCGTATAAAACGGTATGTAGCTGTTTACTGGTCTGCCTTACACCGCCCATATATTCGTGGCGGCACTCGCCGACGGAACTCTTTTCGATAGCTTCGCGATACAAAGCGCCATATCATGAAAGTGTAAGGCCGACATGCTTCCTGCATCCTTCCGTCGAATATTTGGAAGAAGACATACGTGGCAACGGTCGCGAACGCCTAACGAACGCGTGCGTAGTGCGGATATCGAGGGGCAAGAAAAGAAATAGTCGTTCGTATTCGAGTTCCTTTCCCGACGTTCCGCGCAGCGAAATTGAAAGGGACGATCTGAAAAAAGCAGAGTAAACTGGAGTAGTTTTGACCTGTATACCAGGTTCAAAAGGTAATTTAAACGTTTCGGTATAGTTACACGTTTAATTAAGGAACGGTTAACCGGAAAATCTTTGTAATTGAAAAGCATTGAATTCCGAGTAAAGTTGGCGAGCAGATTTCAGTTCGTTGAAGGGTCTTAAACGAGGTCGAAAATTCCACCAACGGCTATCTTGGAACACGCGATGAAAAGGATCCGTGGAGTAATGATTTTCCACAAACTTTATTCGGCGTGTCCCTCGTACACGATGACGTAAAACGACCAACCATCGTGATTAACTCAAATACGGCGGAAGAAGGGAAAGAAAAAGAAAAGTATCGTGGAGAAAAGGTAATACCATCGTAACCGTCGTAAATCGTTGGCAGTTGTCGCCCGTCGATGGTACGTTGATCGGGTCGGTTGTACGCGGAAGCTCTTTATCGACGGACTCGAAAAAACTTTCACATCCGGCGATCGCTAAGCAATTTAAGTTTAGCGGAAAATCCATGTCTCTGGCGAAGAAAAGAGTGCGAGCTAGCGGCGCGTGGAAAATATTAACTGATTTATATCCCGGGATTTAATAACCTGGCGACGTTGGGCCGGAGTACAGAGGCTCTCAATTACAGTCGGGACAGCGTCGCTAATACAAAAGGAGGCTCTTACGGTCTATAGATGGCGGGCCTTATCGTTGGCTCTCTGCCACCAGCAGGTTTCAGCGACGCTGCCTCGATATATCGATACAACCCCCCATTGGGTGAAACGACAGCGGGCTGGATGCTGTTTTTTCGCTACGGTCGGACCCGCGCTCCCGGTCGCGAAATGATTTTGCGTCACGATGGTTTCGCGTCGATTGTTTGCGCGCCGTTTCGTTACATTCCTGTGACTATAACGCTTGGTTACGAGTCGAAAAACGTTTCGCTTCCCGCTGATCTTTGCACGAGTAGGCATTTTTCTATTTTTCGACAGCGAATATTTTTTAGAAGTTTCTATACGCGAACATTCGTTGATTTATTCAACGTCGTATACGTATTGTCGTTGCTTGGACGCTGGTTTGCTGAACAGCGCGACGTTTTTTCCATCGCGGGAATCGCACATACGCGTAAAGCGAAGGCCACCTTGGTATTAGGTATTTTCTTTGAGAAACGTGCCAGCAGAATAGGAGAAAAACGGCACGAGACGCGTTGCAAGGCGCGCGTTGATATACTTGTACGTATAGCCAGAAGCGGAAGGAGTTTTCGCGGAGACTCGAGTTTCCAAGACTGACCGGGGCACTCGTCGCGTCTATTTCGCAGGATCGTTTTATTTTAGAAAAACCGGTCTCACCGTTCTCTCCAGTCGGCGCCCGTAACTTTTCGCAAACTCTGTTGCCAAATTCCTGGCGAAGAGATGGAAACACGGGCGGCTGGATAGCGCGGTCCACGGGGAAAATTTTGTAAGAAAGAAACTTTTTAACAGGAGTCGGCCAGATTTCCTCCGCGCACCGATTCTGCGTCGCCAGTGCGAATTTCCGCGAAATTTTTCACGCGTGTGTATAAAAGGACGACCCTGGATGAAACCGGGCCGCGTATTTTGCGTAACGTTATTTGCTCGCCGTAGGGTACTTGCAAACAAACGCGTATTTGCCCGTTCATTACATTCGTTTGGCAACAACGTTGCCGTTGCCGTTCTCCCCCCCCCCTCATCAGCGCATGGTTTTTCACGTGTTTATCACTGGCGATTTATGTTCCGCGTTGATTAATTTTTCAGCAGAAATTCAGCGACCGGTCCGAGGCAGGCCGCTCGAATATTCGCTGGTTTAGCTCGGGCGAACGCCGAAGATTCGTTTCTGCCGAGCTGCAACGGCAAACAGGTCGTTAAGCCTTTAAGTTCAGGCCTCGAGTGTACAGAGCAAACTCACGGCTGTTCGCGCGCCGCGCGTTCCAATGGCAACGACGATCGGCAACGCAGCGATTAGGCATCGCGACAACGCGCGCCGAAACTTGGATCGGCCAGACCAACCACCGCGAAAGAAATTCTCTTTCCGTAGGATTCTCGAGAGGGGTCGGATTTCGATCGCAATCGCTATCCCAAATTGCGCGTCACTGGTTTACAAACGGTTCGAACGTAACAGCAGCTAGCTGTAAAATCGACGACTTGAAATCCGCTGGGGCGTCGAGGGGCATGCCTCGACGTCCCCAAAGGCTAATTAGTTTATTTTCGCACGACGGTGGGGCGATGCCCCGGTTAGCGAAACTCCCTTTCCGAATCGTTGATCAGTGTACGTAATATTATACGACGGGTTATTTACCGAGGTTACGACGCTCGCTCGATCGCAGTAGCTTCGGCGCACGCGAGCATCGCGACGCTCGCGGCTCGGGGCTCGGGGCTCGGGGTTCGGGGCTCGGGGCTCGTGGCTCGCGTGTCGCTCAAATTAATCAACAGTCAACCTTTTGATCTTTCTTCTCGCGTCCCGATGCATTCACCGATATTAAAATCGGAAAATTTCCATTTCCATCCGCTTTCCGCGGCTCCACCAACTGTATTAATGTCTCGTGTTACAAACCGTACGTCCGATTTGCTCTACCATCGAATCCCTCTTTCATCTATCTCTTCGAATTCGACGCTGAATTTGTATTTTCATGCGGATTACGCGGTCCAGTGAAATTTGGTCGTTCCGGTTTTTACTTATTAATTGGAATTTAAGAATTTCAAAGTTATCGTAGACATCTAGAGACAGGTTGTTCGGAGGTCACAAAGTTTTCAAAGAGATCGAAATTCGGCCAATCTAACTGCTCGGGTTAGGTCGCTTGAATTAAAAAAATAATCTGCACGTTCGATTTCCAGATAAATAAAATTTTTCGAATGCGATTCGCAGCGCGAAATTCGAGCCGCGGCTATTCGATACGACAATTGCACGATATAGAAGGGGTTTGTAACGCGCGCAATGCTTGCGTAGAATCTCGACGATAGGTACGCGGTATTTGTCGACTAGCTATAAATATCGAACAGTTCGACTGGCTGCGCGAAGTAGCGAGCTTCCACGCACGAGCAATAACGTTTACAATATATTTCAACTAACGGCAAATAGCGGTAATTGTACGCCAGCGCTTTGCCACAGCGATCGTGCGATAGCCAGTGGTACGTACGGCTCGTTCGTATTCACATTCGTGAAACTTAAATTCGGATCGCGCGAATGGCGAATCGAAACAGATCGAATGCGAGACTTCGGGGGGGAAACGATCGATCGGAGGGTATTCTGACTAATTCTCGGACTAATTCTCCGACTGATTCTCGAACGATGCCGCTCGAACGTGGACGAACCGTGTTAATGGACGATCTAATTTGCAGTTATCTGTTAATCGGTTTAAAACGCTCTATATTTAACCGGGCATTCTATTATACTTGGCCGTTTCATTCGCTAATTTATCATTTCATCTCGGCTCAGCCGGCGCATCGTCGTTCCATCAGTCGCGTCGATCGAGCGAGCGGAATTTAAATTACCCGTATAATCCTCGAGCGGTATCGCGGCTCGTTAAAATTACACCGACAGGTTTATTTGCCGCGCGTTTGACAGATGGCATGCCGATCGACCCAGCGCGCTCGCATGATTCCAAATTCGAACATCTTGTCGCGTTTTCCACGTTACGTTGAGTCGTCGAGTACGTTAGGTCGTGAAATTTGAAATGCGTGGAACGCGCGTAACGCGCGTCCACGTAAGATTTGCGTTTGCCAATCGTAGCCGAACTCGACAGCAAACGCGGCGCTTCGGAGTGGATCTCGGTGCGGGGCGGCGCAGCTAAGCGTTCGGGTCTGAAAGCACGTTCCAGCCTTTTGATCGCCAGGCTATTTTCTTCCATGCGGCCACTTTCATCGTTCCACGCTACGGATTTTCAGCTGAATGTACGCCTGAAATCAGCGGTTTGCTCGTTGGTTACTAGTTGGAGTCGTCTGATAGACGAGCAGGTGCGAGGGAGCGACCGGCAATTAACGTAGCAGTCGTTTCTAGCCAGTTTCGAAGTTTCGTATCCCGGCACGTTGGATCCGGTAAATCTGTTAGATCCGTGGCAGCCGAGCCGTGGGACAGGCAGGAACGAAAGGCACGTCGACGGGGCTCTCCAGTAATTTCACCGATACGTTCGTCCGTCGCGCGATTAAAATCCTCTCGGAGCCCGCCACACAGTTTCTGCTAGTGGCACGAGTGGCCAACTTTACGAGGGGATAACGCTACGTGATACGAAATCGCACGGCCGAAGCTTGCCGTATCCATTCCTTTTCTATTCCGCCCGTTCGGCCTTCTACTCCCGATCTCCCGTAATTCGCCTTGTTTCATCGGCCGTCTCCAGCGTGGATCGAGGGACATCGGTCTTTAAACTTTTCCCCACGCTGGACAAAGTTTCCTCCTTGATAAGTACCGATTCGTTTCTACTTTGTTCCGATGTTAGCGAAACGGCTCGTTCGTTCCAATAGCAATATTATTGAGCCGTAAAATTCTTCTGCGTGTGAAAGCGGATAAAACAATTTCCCCTAGTATTTGTTTGCAACTAACAATTTTTAGCATTTCGTTAATAAATACTTCTTGGCAACAGCATCGTACGAAATATATTAGGTAGTCCGAAAAATGTCTTTTTTCGCAAACAAGGTTTTTACAATATAACACCTCCGTACAAACGTGAAACCAAGTCTGTGAAATGTCTCGGTGTTTATCTCAATAGAACAAAATGGATCGTACGTAATGCGACAAAACGATATAAAGTAAATAACATTGTGCGTCTATTATTTCCTCATAAACAGAAAGAAACTTTTCGGATATCAATCAAAAAACTCGTATAGCGTATCTCTGTGAAGCAAACTTGCAAAGGATCGGTTTAACGTCTTAGGTACGATTGAATTTTGTGCGGGGACGTTCCTTCGTAGGGCAGGGTTTGACGCGAACTACGCGTAAACGATACTGCACCGCAATATGTGGCGGATAATGCTGTTCTCTACGCAAGCACATTGGATAATTAAATGTTAACTTTTCTTAAAGGTACGATACATATACGTGAACTTTAATAATTTACTTTAATAATTAATAATACATTTGAGTGTGATATATTTTAAAGCAGGGCAAAGCACATACACCCACGTCACAATTTTCACATTCAAGGGAGCTAGTGCTTTTCAAATTGTTTTTCGTTTTCTATTTTCCTGCGACATTTTTAGGTTAAAAATTGTAAAATATTGCAAGGATGCGGATCGGAATGTTAAAAAGAGCATCTAATAATGATATATTTATTTTAACGGAAAGCAATAATTGATATCTGACACTTGTGTATCAAAAATAGACTATATATTTTGCCTGTATATATTGTTAACACTGTTATAAAATATTGCGTGGACAAGAAAAGTGTGAAACAAGACAAACGAAAACGTGTGTTTAGCTTAAACGGAGACCGAGTACCTCACCAAGGTCGGTGCTGCTGATATTTAAAGGGGTCCTCTCTAAGGTCGGTGCAGCTGATATATAAAGGGGGTCCTCTCCAAGGTCGGTGCTGCTGGTATATAAAGGGGGTCCAATTCCCGGCGGAGCCAGCACCATCCGACCTACACACGTAAACTAGGTAGATCAGTATAGTCGAATATTAACATTCGAAATTTTTTCGAAAGCTTGAAAGCCATGGAGATTTTACAAAAGACAAACGATCGGTTCCGAGAAGGAGTTCCCATCCGGGTGGTTCGAGTCGAATCACTTACCACCATGTGGGTTCGTTTGGCTGGATGGCCGAAGATAACCCAAACACTCAATTTGAAGATGATGGAACATCCCGTGGAGTACTTGCCGAAGGCGAAAAGTTTAAGAACAGGCATGCTAGTCGCCGTGCTAGTAGATTTTAAGGAATCTAGCGCTTGGGAAAGAGCCATCCTTTTACAAAGGACCGTGACTGGCTACATCGTCTTTCTAATCGATTGGGGGTTAGAGAGCGAGCAATGTCTCGATTCAATGCGACTGCTGCCCCGTAATTTGGCAAAAATGGCACCGTGGGCTAGAAAAATCGTTCTGCCAGGTGTACGAGAACAACCGATCCAAGGGAAGAGACATCGAGTGGCCCAATTCACCATGTTGAGACGGACAGGGAGCCTAGTCAACATCGATCCTTCTCCAGGAGAAGCAATAACTGCAAGGTTGCTGCTGGACCGAGAGCCGGGAGAATCCGCAAGAGATATGGCAGCATACTGGCTGGAGTTGGGATACCTCGATCCCGAATAATCGCTACTATTGCCAGACTCTTTTTTTCTAAGTATAATAATTCTTGTATGTATGGTTCTGTATGTATGGTTGTATGTACAGTTTTATGTGGATATTCGTATTTTTTTTTTATATATATTACTACTGAATTGTATATTCTTAGTCAAGTTTGGTTTTGTATGTCTGGTTTTGTATGTATGGTTTCGTATGTATGATTGTATGTACAGTTTTATGTGGATATTTGTATTTTTCTATATATACTAGTACTGAATTGTATATTCTTGGTCAAGACTGTAGGTGAATAAAAACTAATGAAAGCTTAAAAACTTGTTAACTCTCTCTTATCCTTCCTCCCCATTCACACAAGTCCTACAATACTAAATTTAATGTTCAGCTGTACGAATTGCAAGGTACATAATAAAAAAAAAAGAATAAAAAAGTAAAATAAAATAAAAAAAAGGAATAAAAGAAATAAAATAAAATAAAATAAAAAAGAGTTAAATTTAAGATATCTTTTAAACTAATCATTTTGCAAATCAAGTACTTGTATACTCCTCTGTAGAGAATCAAAAACTGCGGACCGGATCGTCCATCCAGAAAACGAGAAACCCGAGGAAGAGGAATTGCCCGTGTTGCTGTTAGGTCGCGTCCTCGTCGCTTCGCTTATCGTTGGACACACGCTGATCGAACAACGACGCCTTTTCACGGATCTCTCGTGTTCTTCCTCCCTTTCGGTTTCGTGACCCACGGAGAAAGGTGCCGAGCAACGCGAATCTCGACGCGTGGCATAACGTTGTTTCGTCGGCCCGGCCCTTGACGCTGGTCGCGGCAGCGAATCGATACCTCCTCGATCGACGCGTGGCGGCGATACGCGTTGCTCTCGTCCCCCTGAGACGCGTAATTAAGAACGACGATCGAAGAACGACGGAGAATCGACGGACGAGGAGGCGGATGAATTCGTTGGATATCGTAGAGCCGGCGATTACCGCTGCCCGATTAATAACTGCGACCCTCTTCTCCGGAGTTCGTGGGTTACGACGTTTAGTCGCGATATTAACATACCTCCAAAGATTACAGGCGTAAGCCTGCTTCGTTCGCTTTATCGCGACTCTTCTTACGATCTCCGTCGAACGCACCCCTGCGATATTTAATCGCACGGGGACGAGGATCGTACGAGTGCTCCTCTTTCCCTTACTTCATGACCGATCTCCCTTGAGCGATACTCGACTTCGTTCGAGTCAAGTACCTTCGGCTTTGTATCAGAGTCGGCTATCGCGTCGTTCCGTGTCGCGGCATTTTCCATTCTGAAGGGATTCTTCGTTTCACATCGTCACGTCCTACAACGCGTTATATGGTCGTAAGAACGACGAAACCAAGATCCAATCTTTTTATACTTATTCGTATCTAGATCTCGAGTCGGTTATTAATCGTCCGGCGGCACACAGCGCTGTTATCTCCGAACTGAGAGAGTGTCACAGACGAAATTCGAGCAGCTGTATATAACAAACCGAAATTCCGAACGCCTTATCGCGTGTGACCGTCCGGTCAGCATCCGTTCTCAGCCGCCTGAGGGGCATTCGATCACTCCAGCCGTTCTCCGAATTTTACACCAAGTATAAACAAAACCTTCTCCCACTCCAACGAATGGAAGAATATAAATGCTCCCTTCAAAATCATCCAGTCAGTCTAAAAAAAATTCTTAACTAATCCAAGTATCGAAAGCGTATCATCGCGAACCGAAAAAATTGTATAAATTGAGTAAAAAATAAAAAGAACTTCATCTCCTTTTCGGAAATTAACAAGTTCCTTATTTTCACCTTAATTTTACACGACCTTTTTGGCGATCCGTGCCAGGATCTATTCACTTCAGTGCAAACGAAATTACGATTTCGGCGTACGCGCATCGTTGAAGATCGAAGGATCATCGGACCCAGGGCGAATCTTTGCTACTACGAAGCCCTGCAGCAACTTTCAACGTTCCACTACGGTGAAACTAGACGAGAGGACTACGGTCAGCGCAGAGCAAGCCTACGAATAAGATTCGGAATCTAGAACCAACCAGAGAGGAAACATCGCTGAGACTCCTCAACGGTCATAGCTACTACGGTGAGCTGAAAAATCTGGATTCATTTTCACGATACCGTGTGAGAAAACCCAGTTTCTCAAGCGCTTCGAGTCCAAATAGCAACAGTAGTTCAGACTCAATAAGCTCACTTAGAATCATGCCCACATCACGAAAAGACAAAGTCGAAACTATTGAAACCGTTTCTACAAACGGAGGTACGGACAATTCGATTCGTGCCATACTCGACGTGATACAAAAACAAATTGAAATTCTTGCGCAACGTGTAGAAGAGACACAACGGACGGCCGACAGCGAAAATAAGAAGCGTGCAGCGGAAATAGAACTATTAGGCAAAAATATCTCCAAAATAAAAATAGGACGCGACGCTACTACAGAACTAGGCTCCCTTATTACTATGGACGAATCTGTTGCCGCGAGAGATAGAACTTCCCCACCATGCGTTCCAATTCGAACAGAAGAAGACAACCATCCCCCTTACGAAGACCGTCCACCGCAATTCGCCTCTCCGAGCTTACGGGCCAAAGGCGCGATAGTATGTATTCCGCAATTAAACGGCGAAGACAATATCGGAGTAGAAGAATTCATACGCGAAGTACGCGAATTACGAGCCATGTGTAGCGAACCCACGCTACTATTAAAAATGATCAAAATCTGCAATACGCCGATATACGAATACGGACACCTGTACGGTGCCCTAAGACGAAACGTAGCCACCCAAGACTCTGTTAGAGAACATCAAGACCAGCCACGCGAAACGAGACAGTGTCACGACGAAAGTGTGCAAAGTTATATCATCAGGTTCCGCAGAGCACTCAATAAGTTACAATACAGTATAACGAACGAATACCGTGACGAAATTACTAGACGAGCTATGAACGACAGGATTTTAAAAGACTCCGTGATCGATTTTATCCGAGGCCCGAAAGGCGAAATAGGACAATTACTACTCGCCAATCCACCATACAATATCCTTGAAGCCGAAAAGAAAGCCACCGACATCGAGCGATTCTTCGGGGAAGATCGAAATCGACGACCAAAACCAATAGAACGATTACGACTCCCTGAGCAGCAACGACTAACAACCAATAATCCTAATCCGATCACCAAAAAACCAACTCCAACACCCAATCCAATGCCAAGAAGCTTCCGACAAACCGAACAAATACCACTTGCCCAAAGGACACAATTAAAATGCTTCAAATGCAACCAGATCGGACATGTCTCCAGTCAATGTAAAAATTTTCGAACACCCAGCCAATTTCCGAGACCACCAGCAGTCCACAATCTCGAGACACACAGGGAAGAAATAGAGAAACCAACAGACCAGACCTACGAATTAACGCCACAACGGGAAGACTACCCACAGTACTTTTACGATCCGACGGACAGCGACATAAATTCCTCATTGACAGCGCAGCAGGAATTAATATACTCAAGCGAAGATGCGTATTACGACCAAGAATAACAAAAGAACGGAAATTCTCGATGGGACACCCTGAATTTAAAACCAACGAACACGCTTTGATAAAACTATTTGGCAAAACTCTAGAATTTTTTGTGGTAGAAGACAACTTTCCACTTATAGAAGACGGCATACTCGGTTTGCCAGCCCTATCTAAATTCAAATTTGAACTCTCGAAACAACAATTAAAACTTGACAATAATATACTTTTATTGCAACAGGAAAACGACGTACCTCCAAAACAAGCAGTGTCAAAACAGTCTACCTGGAAGGAAAACCAACAACGATATGCTTTATCAATGGTGGTGAGTGCCCAGCCAAAATGACTAATTTTATCGAAAATTCAAATACGTACGATCAAGTCTCCACGTTTAAAGATTTAGTTAGACTGTCGCATATAGAGACAACCCTCCGTGAACCAATCGAAAAGATATTGCTGTTCTACTTCGACGTATTCAATCTAGAGACCGACTTATTACCATGCACTAACATTGCTAAACACACAATAACGTTAAAAGAAAATAAAATCATTAACACAAAATCTTAGCGATCGCCTGAATGCCATAAAGAAGAAATCAAACGACAAATGGACGAAATGCTACAAAAGAACATTATAGAACCATCTGATTCTCCTTACAATTCACCAGTCTGGGTAGTACCAAAAAAGGCAGACGCCTCAGGGAAACAGAAATGGCGAATTGCAATAGACTTCAGAAAAATAAACGAACTAACTGACCAGGACGCATATCCATTACCTGACATAGACGATATACTATCCCAACTAGGCAACGCAAAATTCTTCTCAGCCCTCGATTTATCCTCCGGATTCCACCAAATCCCAATGGACATAGACTCTAAAAAGTACACAGCATTCTCCACACCACAAGGACACTATCATTACAATAGGATGCCATTCGGTTTAAAGAATGCACCTGCAACATTTCAACGCATGATGGATACCGCACCAAGAGGACTCATAAATAAACATTGCTTCGTATATTTAGACGACATTATAATACACGGACAGTCGATTGAAGAGCACAATAGCAACCTCGCGATAGTATTGCAACGCCTACGCGAACTCGGACTCAAAATACAGCCGGACAACTGCGAATTTCTCAAACCAGAATTAGAATATATTGGACATATAGTAACCGCCGAAGGTGTAAAGCCAAATCCCAAAAAATTAGAAGCCATTAGCAATTTCAAACAGCCACGTAATCCCACAGACATCAAATCGTTATTAGGACTAGCAGGTTACTACCGTAAGTTCATCAGAAACTTTTTTAAGATCGCGAAACCATTGACCGAACTTACAAAAAAAGAGACACCATTTCATTGGACAGATAAAACCCAGGAAGCATTCCAGACATTAAAAGACAAACCCTGTTCATCACCCGTACTAAAATTCCCAGACATTGCGAAACCATTCACATTAACGACTGACGCCAGTAACGCAGGTACAGGTGCAAGGTATAGGACGGACATCAATGTTGTTATATCTCGCGAACTCTAAACCCACCGGAACGGAATTATTCCACTACAGAAAAAGAACTTTTAGCAATAGTATGGGCCGTGAAACGCCTCCGACAATATCTGTTAGGACGGAAATTCCTCATCCGAACCGATCACCAAGCACCAAAATGGTTACAGAATTGCAAAGACCCCTTATCACGCTTGATGAGATGGCGACTAAAACTAGAAGAATACGAATACGACATAGAATACACGAAAGGAAAAGATAATACTGCAGCCGACGCACTATCTAGAATACATGTTCTGAGCAGACGACGCGAAAATTTGAACATAGAACTCGATAAAAAATATCACGATTGGGAAAAATCTACCGACGCGTTACCCAAAATTCTCAAAATGACTCCGAACCGTAAATCTTCCTATCAATTATCCAAAACAGAGCTGGGAAATTACGACGGAATCGAATGGTTAACTAAATTAAACGAAATTATTCATATAAACGAAAAGATAGGTATAGGCGCCGACAGTTTCACAGAGACCGAGAAGAACGCGATCAAACAAATTTTACTATTCCTGAACGACACCGTAAAAGAATTAAATTTTGCATGGGAACCAATTCAAATATATAGCGACGAAGAAATAGACGAATTATTGAAAGAAAATCACTATTTAGTAGGACACTCCGGTATACAAAAGACATACGACCGCATTCGTGAACGGCACAGAGTACCAGATTTGATGAAACGCATACAACAACATATAGAATCATGCGACATCTGCCAAACATCTAAAACTACACGTATCAGACCGCGCGAAGAACCTTGTATCACCGACACACCCCTCGAACCAAACGATAAAATTGCTATGGACTTATTAGGCCCACTGAAAAAGACGAAAAAAGGCAATCAGTACATTCTATCCATACATGACGAATTGACAAAATACTTAATACTCGTACCACTAAAAACTCAGCAAACGGAAACAATTTGGAACGCACTCTTGAATCATTACATTTACATCTTTTCCGCTCCAAAAAAGATATTAACTGACCGCGGACAGAATTTTATATCTAGTTTAATGCAACAGTACGAAGACGCGTTCAAAATCAAACATACCAAAACGACATCCACCCACAAAGTAACGGATCGTTAGAACGGACGCACGCAGTAATAACGGACATGTTAAAATCGATACAGCGAAATTCGGATGAAGAATGGGACGATCAACTTAACTTTGTATGCCTTGCATATAACACAATGATACACGACTCTACTGGTTACACGCCATTCGAACTCACATTCGGACACCAAGCCAATCTTCCCTCCACAATATCTAAGAATCCCCAACGCATATACGCAGACGAAGTCACGTTCCGCAAAAAGGAATGGGACTCTAGACTCCGACACGCTCGCGAAACATTGATCAAAAGTAAACAGCGATATCAGCGCGATCAAGAACGTAAAATTATAAAACCTCAATCAGTTTTCAAAGAAGGAGGCCCCGTTTTAATACATAACGATCATAAAAGGCATAAACTTGATGTGGAATGGTTAGGACCGTACACGATTGATAAAGTATGTACTCCATACTATCTGATTCAAGACAAAAAGATACACGGTAATCGTTTAAAACCTTACATTCCAGGTCGACGCTCCTCTTTGCCGGAATAGTATCCGCGCAAATAAATATTACACCATTAGAAGGAAACTCTGCATTCGTAGAAAACATAGGAAAAGGATATTTATACAGCGACACTGCCAATGTAATAGTAGGATTAGACACTAGCGACATATACGAACAGATAAGCGCAAGAGAATCATATAAACTAACAATAGACTCACGTGCAATCAGCAAACAATACGTCGAAGAGTTAGGCGGATTACAAAATCGCATCAATAACCTAAAACAACTCGCAAAACACTTGAAAGCGCTAACACATACCCGGAGCACACGAGGTCTGCTTAACATCATAGGTTCCGTATCGAAAAGTCTGTTCGGAACTCTCGACGATGATGATCTTACGCTCATAAACAAAAATATGGACAAACTATTCGATGAGAATAATAAAATCAAGACCATAATAGCTAATCAAACAGCACTTATTAGAAAAATTGTAAACTCAGAAAACCTAAACCACTTAGAGAGATCATATAGTGATATATTAAAATTACAACAGCAGGCAAATATCGATAGATCTATGCTTAAGATGATCATGAAAGTCGACACCGCGATGCAAACTTTACACTTCCAATTAGATGAAATATTAGATGAAATACTTAACGTCATGATATTAGGCAAACAAGGAATAATTAGTCCACAAATACTTGATCCCAATGAATTCATAGAAAATTACGCCAAGGCAATAGGTAGCCAGATGTACAACACCGCGATTTCTGCCAAAACCGAACATTTTCAATTCACACTCGACATTAATGATCTTAAAATCGTCACAATAGATGACAAAATATTTTTCAAAATCATAATACCTTTAGTCTCTAACACAGAATGGAACATATTACAAGTATATCCTATCCCGAGTAAAAGAAATGGAGTATTTTTGGCTCCAGTAGTCGAACATCAGATATATTTAACTTCAGGTCTTTCGTTTATAAACGCTGATATCGAGTATTTCAACAAACTTTGTAAGAATCGAGCCGGAACCACTATATGCAAACAAACACTACCAATCCATGACAGAAATTCAAGAATCGATTGTCGCAGCGAAATAATAAATTTCAAACCACACATTAAACATTGTCAAATAACTGTACTTAAGATTGAAGACATTAGCATTATACC
>NW_022884017.1:0-36349 GCF_011952255.1 Bombus vosnesenskii | reverse complement strand
CGACGGTTAAGCTGACACGAATGGAACGTGTCATCGCGTCTGGCTTTGCTCGTCGATTTATTTAATTTCGCGGTCGTGATCGCGAGTAGTTTTCGAAACGAACGTTAATATTGCTCGAGCATGCAGATGCGAACGGACAGCGATCGCTATATGATCGTTGTTCATTTATGTGCACTTGGATCAGCTTCCGCGATTTATCTTTTTATTTCACCTTTGTACTTTATTTTTTGGTTTGCTATTTAGAAAGTCTCGAGCTTAGATGTAAGTTTCAGTGGGCATTGCGCCCGAAGAAAGAAGAGGTTACGAGCCGAAGAAGCCCGGCAAACCGCCATAGAAGAAGGTAACTACCAATGACTCCGCATCCTCTGGACTATCCAGAGCACGGGAAGTCATTCTTGTTACTACTTTGTCATTATGCTCGCTTTTAGTATTTGTAGTAGTAGTAGTAGTAGTTCTTTTTTTGATCGATGAAAGGGATGGACGTAACGAGTTAAAACACAAACTAACCGGACGAGAATGGGTGGAGACAGCTCGGGGAAACGCCGCGTCATTTTTCGTTACATGCTTGCCTAACGAATCTGCTGGCTCGTCCGGCTTTTGACGCCCTTGTTATTCGTACTGTGAGCAAACAATTACCCCCGACTCCTCCATGATAACTGGCCGAAAACGAAAAAAAACGAGGTAGCACGAAGTCGGGAGAGGCAGCATCGAAAAACAGAATGATTAATCGTAGTGGGCTCGCGTACGTGTCCTCTCGCCCCTTTTCCAGGCGTACAACGCGAAATTCAACAATTCTGGAAAATGAAAAGCCTCCGGTTACGGGACGTGGAGATATTCTTTCTGGCATTTATACGCTTTCAAGTTATGGCAATAAAAGGGCTAGTGGAAATTGGCGAATAGTGGTACTAGAGATTCTGTTAGCGGCGAGACGCGATCAATGATGTGATAGGTTTTAAAAAGATACGATGCGCGTACTTAAAATTTTCTGGGAGAACTTCTGAGGAATAGAATGTTGATAGATTTAGTAGTGGGTAATCTGATTATTGGTTTGCTCAGATTTTTATACTAATGTTGAGAATTGTCGATCTTTGAAGCCGAAATAATGTTATAGGAACACTAAATTGATACTGAGGATTAACATTAGAGTAGTAATATATTTATTTTATGGAGGATTTCTTATATATTCATCGATACACACTTGCACGCGTCTCACCACTTTCTTCTATATCCGACTGTTAACCGACTGAACAGTTTACATTGATCTGCTTTCGAGACGCCGCCCACACACATACCTCCACACACTGATACCCACATACAAGTATCTCTACTACGCACTTAACCCAGTCCAGCACAGAAAATTATACAAATCTCAACACACCTCCTCAATTTTTGTGCTGCATATTCATTTCCTTTTATAAGTCAATCAAACTATTCTTAAAAGTAATCTAAAATTTTCAAATTTGTTTCTCCCTATAGCCTTCGTTAAAATATTAGCTACATTATTTTCTGCATCTACTTTTATAATGTCAATCTCTTTATTTTCGTAACTGTCGTGCACAAAATGGAAATGAACTTCAATGTACTTAGAATTTTTTGTCAAGCTACCAAATTTTGATATCGCAATCGTTCCAGAATTATCTTCGTAAATTTTTATTGGCGTCTCGATCATTATTTTGAAATCTTTCAACAATTCTCTTACAAATTTAATTTCGCTCACAGCTTCCGATAAAGCTACATACCCGGCGGTTGTTGATGATTTTGTCACGCCACTTTGCTTTCTTGATTTCCAGTAAATTGCGTTTCCGAAAAATCTTATGATAAATCCCGTAGTGGATTTTCTATCTACTTTATCTCCAGCCCAATCAGCGTCAACAAAACAATCAATAACTTCAGCATTCAAATTTCTTTTATAAGTTTTTATAATTTTAATTTCCTAGTTAAATATAAATATTTCAAAATTCTCAATGCATATTTATAGTGGGTCTCGTTGTAACTGTTTTGAAATCGACTTAAATAGTTTACACTATTTCTAACGTTTAATCTTGTTCCAGTACTAATATATAATAAAGCTCCTATGAGATTTCTATATCTTATATCGTCTGAGGCTGATTGTGCGGGTTCTAAACTTAAGTTTTGTTCCATTGATGTAAATTATACTATTGATGTAAAATTTACTATTTTCTATATTATATTGTTTCGCTAATGACTCTATATAACTACTTCGATTTAATTTCATCTTACACTTCTTATTATCGTATTCAATGTTTATTCCTAAGTAAGTCTTTACTTCACCTAAGTCCTTCATCGCAAATTGGTTTGACAATTTGTTTTTAATCTCATGGATTTTTCTTTTGTTTTTTCCACATGTTAATAAGTCGTCTACGAATAGAATTAAATATATAACATCATCGCTCTCATACTTCATATACAGACAATAATCACTCTTACTTCTTTGAAATCCTAATTTTTTTCATATACTCGTGGAAACATTCATACCAAGCTCTTGAACTTTCATGCAATCCATATAACGTTTTTGTTAATTTACATACTTTCCCGCTTTTATTGTCGTGACCTATAGGTTGTTTTACAAATACTTCCGATTTTATAGTTTCGTTTAGGAATACTGTTTCTACATCCATTTGCATAATCGTCAAACCATATTGACAACAATAAGATAGTAATAACTTCAACGTTACATTTTTGCCATTGGAGAGTATAAATCTTCCAGTACTTCATTTTGTTGGAAGCCTCGAACGACTAATCGTGCTTTCTTACGATTATCAGATTTATTCGTATATACCCATTTCAAGTCTAATACTTTTGTGTCTTTTGGTTTCTCTACTAGTTGCCAGGTCTTATTTTTGATTAAACTATTCATTTCTCGATCCATTGCTTCTTTCCATGAACCGCTGTCATCTCCACTTAAAGCTTCTTCATAGGTTTGAGGACTGTCTGCGCTAACTACATTCACATAAATGAAATATGAGCTCGTTTGGCCATATCTTTGAGGTTTCTTTCTCCCCTGTCCTGACCTTCTCAAATTATTTTCTATGTCCTCAAGTTTTCTTTCTGATTTGTTACTTAACTTTCTCTCCGCTTTTATTGCAACCTGCTCGACCTTTTCGTCATTTATTTCATTTTCATGAATTTCGTTTGAATCCGAATGTTCGGCAAAATCCTTTTCTGTTTCATTGTCTGATTCATCTTCTCCTTGAAATCCGTCTAAATTATCATCTTCATCTATAAATTCTACGTGCCTTGCAACTATAATTTTATTATTAACTAGGATCCTATATCCAATGTTTTCATAACCTACAAGTATCCCAGTGTCTGCTATTTTGTCCCATTTCGAATTTATTTTAATTTCAGGTATTCTTACGAAAACTCTACTTCCGTACAATCTTAAATTATTTATATTCGGTTTCCTTTTAAAAAAATATTTCAAATGGTGTTTTATTTTCATATGTGTTCGTAATGGTCCTATTTTTTAAGTACGCCGCGGCTCTAACTATTTCCGGCCAATATTTAATATTCAGCTTTGAATCATGTAATAAGCATCTAGCGGAATTCATAATTGTTCTATTGTAGCGCTCAGCTGTTCCATTTAATTCGTGAACATAAGGTGGGCATGGTTCCAGGACAATTTCCATTGCCCTAGTTAGATTGTACATGTTTTTGTTCATATATTCTTTTCCATTATCGCATCTTAACCTCTTTATCTTCTTACCAGTAAGATTTTCCATTTTGTTCGTATAATCAAGGAAACAAATGTAAACTTCATCTTTTGATTTCAAAGTATAAATCAATGCGCACTTACTGTAATCGTCTATAAGTGTTAAGAAATATCTAGATCCATCAAACCCGGTATTTTTATGAGGTCCATTTAAATCGGTATGTACTAATTCTAAAATCTCGCGTGCTCTACTACGGTTATTTTGGAACGGTAAATTGTGCATTTTATTTTGGACACGTGTGCCACATTTTAATTGTACTTACTCAAAATTTTCTGGCATTCCCTCAACTAATTTTTTTTTACACATTTTATCTAAATAATTAAAGTTTACATGCCCTAAGATCCTGTGGAATTTTTCCTTATTTGTCATTTTTTCCACATTTTTAGCGTGCGATTCTTGCCTTTCAATGTAACTACTTATTTTATATAAACCATGATCTTTGAATGCGATCATGCCCATGAAAGAGATAGCCCATGTGAGCTATCTTCAATTGCTCAATGACGCATGTAACGTTTTTCGTCTGTAACGTATAGTATCAAAACATTATGAGCTCAGGATATGCGGCTTGTTGAAAATAATTAAAAATATTATGAGATTTAGTGTGTAACAAAAAAAAATGAGTACATCCCCCTTTATTTTCTATTACTTCTATTGTACGATTTGCTATCGATTTATGTAGTTTCTGAATATACTTTTGACTCAATGTATCCCATTCGCGTACAATTGCATTTTTTAATTCTTGTACGTGTTGACACTGCTTTCCATTCGCGTATACGCCGTGAACAAGTTCTGCCCAGCAATTTTTAATAACATTAAGGCCCGGGGAGCGTGCTAGCCACGGCAAAACAGATATATATTTGCATTAAAGTATAATTGGACTAATCCTGATGTGTGTACAGGTGCATTATCTTGTTGAAAGATGTAATCAGGTCCAGAAACGCGTTCTGCATGATTATTTATTTGTTCGTTGAATAAATTTATGTACCGGACACTATTCATCCTCCCATCGATGAACTTGATACATGTCTTGCCGAAATAACTGATGCCGGCCCAAACCATCACGCTGCCTCCTCCTATTTGTCTTCGAATTGCCGACATTGTCTCTTTTCTTATGTCATGAAAATAATCCCATCAGGATCATCCAAGTTGATTATTTTTCGTCTGAAAATAGTACTGGTACTTGCTCCACGCAAAATTGCTCGCTTATCACGATCGGATAACGATGACGACCGACCAGTGCTTTTCTTTTTGTCATAATCTGCAACATTTTTTAAGAAATCGTGTAATTTACAACTTCTTCTTATTACTTTCGATATTTTTGCTACTAATAATTGTTGCTGTTTTAGTTCAAGAATTTGCTTTTTTCAGACCCGTTTAATTTGTTGCGCATCCCATACATAAAAATTTATATAATATTGTAGCGACACACGAGCTGAGGGACAAATCGAGCCACGTGTGATCTTGCCTCGGAGTATCAACAACGTTAGGACATACTGTAATAATAATAAGTAAACTTCGGGCAAAAACAATATCGCCGCTTCATGCAACCGTCTAACAAAGGCGAATGGAAATTTACCGGTATCCCCTCGACCAGCATAAATAAACCAACGCGATCGTAAGGTGACCAATTTTCATCAGTCTAAAATAAATTCAAAATTTTATAATTATATATTTATATCAATATATAAAAAATTTAATTAAAATAATATTAAATATTTTTAAAATATTTATAAATTAAATTTATTAACATTATTCTAATTAAATTACTAATCATTAAATTATTTCATTTATATTATATATTTATATATATATAAATAAATAAATTTTTACTAAAACATTAAAATTTAAAATATATAAACTTATAAAATATATTAAAATTTAAAAAATTTATAAAATTTATCAAATAAAAAAATTATTAATAATCTTCAAATAAATTTATATAAATTTTATATGTAATTAAATAAAATAATTGTAATATATATGTTGAGTCAATGTCCGAATCTGGGCCCGAGTCGTCCTCGTGGCGGGGCTTGGGACAGGTAAGGATTCTTCACTGAAGCTATCCATTTTCTTACACTGAAGTTACTTTTATTGACACACGCAAAAATGTTACAGAGTTGACACAAACTCACAATGATCACACACTCGCGACGCTAGTGACAATGGCCTTAGGTTCGATAACGAATCCGCGGTCAACGGGATGGTAGCCGTACGCACTCGCAAAATCTAAGTCGGATTCTTTGTTAATATTCACTGACCGTAAGGCGTTAATCTTTTTGTCGATAAAATCGCAAGAGAGAATGACTTTCCGTCCCGGTGATACCTCAGAGGAAAACTATGATGGGGCGTGTCTAAGGACACGAGATCACCGGATTCGTCGGGGATATCCTACGTTCGGAAAGTAAGGGAAATTGACGTTGCTGCTAATTGGCCAATCTCCATATCGGTAGTTAGGAAAGGATGCTAGCCGCCCTCGAGGGAAGGTTGCTAGTGGGAGACGTCGTTCGTGGAAAAATAGGTCTCTCCTGTCTTCCTGTAACTAGGACAAAGATTGTTTATCTGTTTAAGGATTTCAGGTACCTAGATATTAGTGTTTATAACGGTCCTCGGGCTAGCCGATCACGTACTGCGGAGACGCGTCGGCATCTGGTAAACATCCTGCCCGGAGAATAGGATCTACGTGCGGCGAGCTACGGAATAGAAACCGTTGGAATGTTTACTGCCACGTGCCGCTACAAATCTTTCTTTTAAGGAGAGCTATAGGGTTACTTAATGCCTTTGTTAGATGGAGAGTTCGTCCCGTTGACCGCGGCCACGTTCGGCGACTAATTGTCGCCTTGAGCCCAAGCTCATTGTCACAAGACTTAAACAAATACAATTGGTTAGAATGACGGCAAATCGTTTAGTTACAACTGTAGATTTTAATTACAATGTTTCTATGGATCTTCCCGAGGTTTCAGAGGGAAGGCACCGGTGTCACCTTATCTCCGACAAGTATAATTTTATAACGTATTACGTTAGATAGAATAACGTAATAACGTATTACGTTATATAGTATAACGATATACCGATTTACCTTATATAGAATAACGTTATAACGCATGACGTTCCGCAGAATAACGTTATAACGTATTACGTTCTATAGGATAACGTAATAACGTAATAACGTATTATGTTATTTAGTATAACGTTATAACGTATTACGTTATATGGTATAACGTTATACCGTATTACGTTATATAATATAACGTTATATCGTATTACATTATTTTGAGTAATGTTATAACGCATGACGTTCCGCAGAATAACGTTATAACGTATTACGTTACATAGAATAACGTAATAACGTATTGCGTTAAGTAGTATAACATTATAACGTATTACGTTATATGGTATAACGTTATGACGTATTCCGTTTTATAGAATAACGTTATAACGTATTACGTTTTATAGTATAACGTAATAACATATAACGTTAGATAGTGTAACCTAATAACGTATTACATTATATAGTATAACGTTATATGGTATGACGTTATAACGTATTACGTTTTATAGTATAACGTAATGACATATTACATTATATAGTGTAACGTTATAACGTATGACGTTATATAGTATAACGTTATATCATATTACTTTATATAGAGTAACGGTATAACGCATGACGTTCGACAGAATAACGTTATAACGTATGACGTTTTATAGAATAACGTTATAACGTATTACGTTTTATAGTATAGAGTTATAACGTATTACGTTATACAGTATAACGTAATAACGTATTACGTTTTATAGTATAACGTAATGACATATTACATTATATAGTGTAACGTTATAACGCATGACGTTATATAGTATAACATTATAACGTATTACGTTATATGGTATAACGTTATGACGTATTCCGTTTTATAGAATAACGTTATAACGTATTACGTTTTATAGTATAACGTAATAACGTATTACGTTATATAGTATAACGTTATAATGTATTACTTTATATAGTATAACGTTATAATGTATTACTTTATATAGTATAACGTTATAATGTATTATTTTATATAGTATAATTTTATAACGTATGACGTTGCATAGAATATCGTTATAACGTATGACGTTACACAGAATAACGTTATAACGTATTACGTTATATAGTATAACGTTATATGGTATAACGTTTTAACATATTATGCTTTATAGTGTAACGTTATAACGTATTACGTTATATAGTATAACGTTATAACGTATTACAGTATATGGTATAACGTTATAGCGTATTGCGTTATATAGTATAATTTTATAAGGTATTACGTTGCATAGAATAACGCTTTAACGTTTTACGTTATATGGCATAACGTTATAACGTATTGGATTTCATAGAATAACGTTATAACGTATTACTTTATATGGTATAACGTTATAACGTATTACGTTATATGGTATAATGTTATAACGTATTGCATATTATAGAATAACGTTATAACGTATTACGATATATGGTATAACGTTATAACGTGTTACGTTTTATGGAATAACATTCTAACGTATTACGTTGTATAGTATAACTTTATAACGTATTACATTAGATAGTATAACTTTATAACGAATTACGTTAGGCAGTGTAGCATTATAACGTATTACGTTATATAGTATATCGTTATAACGTATTATGTTATATACTATAACGTTATATACTTAAACTTTATGACGTATTACGTTTTATAGTATAAAGTTACAACGTATTACGTTATATAGTATAACTTTATAACGTATTACGATATACAGTATAAAGTTATAACGTATTGCGTTATATAGTAAAACGTAATAATGTATTACGTTATATAGTATAACGTTATAATGTATTATTTTATATAGTATAACGTTATAATGTATTACTTTATATAGTATAACGTTATAATGTATTATTTTATATAGTATATTTTTATAACGTATGACGTTACATAGAATAACGTTATAACGTATGACGTTACATAGAATAACGTTATAACGTATGACGTTACACAGAATAACGTTATAACGTATTACGTTATATAGTATAACGTTATATGGTATAACGTTTTAGCATATTATGCTTTATAGTGTAACGTTATAACGTATTACGTTTTATAGTATATCGTTATAACGTATTACGTTAGGTAGTATAACGTTATAACGTGTTACGTTATATAATATAATTTTATAACGTATTGCGTTTTATCGTATAACGTTATAACGTATTACGTTTTATAGAATAACGTTATAACGTATTACGTTAGGTAGCTTGGACGAAAAAGTTACATCCGGCGGCAGCGTTGCCGCACCGGAAACGATCTCTCTCACGCTGCTAAAATCGCAATTTGGCACCATTGGATGCTTCGCAGGACCAATTAAAACTGGAGGGACCAAAGGTATATGCGTAATTCTGTATTTTCTACGGAACTGAGTAACGTTTCTATCTCGAAATTTCGCATTTTGTACACAGCTGCACCGCAACTTATTGCCGTATTCATCATTCCGAACGCATAACCGCGAAATAATGGCAAGAAAACTAGTATTCGGTCTCCACGTCGATTGTCCATTGATCCTGGGGCACTTCGATTAAGAACAAAATGCAATTGAATCGAATATTTATAATTTCAACCAGAATGATAAGAGTTAAGAAGCACAACAATAGAGAAAATATTATATAGTTGATTTGAATAAGGAATGGTTTGTTAATCATATAAAACGAATAATATCTATTTAAATTTGGCATAAATAAAAAATAAATTTCGAAATATATGTGTGGTCTGAGATCAACCGGATACATTGTGTATATTAATTTAATATATTTACCTTGGAGTTTGGATGAAAAGCAACAAATTTCGATGAGACAACATTACTCTAAGGCTATTGAGGGTGCGCGCCAAGGATATGCAGACATCTGGGTGCCATCCTGTCCGTGGTGTGTGGCCTGGTCTCTGATGTGAATTGACGTTACACTCCCGAGGGAGCAGGAGGGTGGAGAGTGGAGAGTGGTAGAGGCGAGGAAGAAGAGACGGAAGAACAAAAATCAGAGGAAGACAGCCGTCGCCGTTGGAGGAGAAACAGCGAGGAAAGGGGCGAACGTGGCACCGCCGACGAGGGTACGCCAGCAGCAATCCCAGACCAGGACGACAGGCGCGGCGAAAGCGAGCGCCGCCGCAACAAGCAGAGGACCGTCGCAGGCACCGAGGCGGTCACGCTCCCTCGCGCACCGCGAACATCCGCGGTGACTCTGACGCTGAACGAGGGAGCAAGGATATCGTACGCCGACGTCCTCGAGGCAGCCGGAGCGAAGGTCCCGCTCTCGGAGCTCGACGTGGAGCAGGTGGGGATGAAGAAGGCGATGACGGGCGCCATCATCATCAGAGTCCCTGGAGACAGGGACAGGGAAAAGGCGACGCTGCTGGCGACGCTGCTGGCGACGCTGCTGGCGACGCTGCTGGCGACGCTGCTGGCGACGCTGCTGGCGACGCGTCTAGCCGAGGCGCTATACCCAACTGCGGCGAGAGTCGCCACGCCTACCTGGATGGCGGAGCTTCGAGAGACCGGGATAGACATCTCGGTCAAGAAGGAGGAGCTGCGGAAAGCACCGGCCTCGGCGGCAGGATGCGGCTGCGCGGAGGTTCAGGTCGGCGAGAACGGCGGCAGAGGTGGCCTAGGGTCTGCCTGGATCAAGTGCCCGGTGGCAGGAGCCCGGAAAGTACCCCAGGCAGGGAAAATAGCCCTGGGCTGGTCAACCGCCAGGATTCGAGCCATCCCGAAGCGGCCCCTGCAGCGCTTCAGGTGCCTGGAGGTGGGGCACGTACGCGCAACATGCGCGTCCAACGAGGATCGAGGGCACCTGTGTTACAGTTGCGGCGGAAGCGGACACCGCGCCAGAGGCTGTCCCGCCTCTGCTCCCAAGTGCTCCCTGTGCGAGTCGCTCGGGACGCCCGCCAATCACAGGATGGGCGGTGCGGAATGCCCCCCCCCGAAAGTCAAGAGGAGGAGACCAATCCGCGAGCCAGCAGCTGCGGAAGGGACAGCAGGGAGAACCGCCAAAGCAGCAGCGGCAGATGGTCGGGAGGAGGCCATAGAGGTGACCGAGTAGTTCAAGCGCCTCCTCCAATGCAATCTCTGTAGGTCGAGAAGGGCGCAAGATCTGCTCTTCCAGACCATACGGGAGTGGAGTAATGGTGGTAGCGGCATACGACTCCCCCAACATCGACCTGGCTGCGTACAGGGACTTCCTGGAACGGGTCGGCGAGTGCGTCGGAAGATGCCTCCCCCGCAAGGTACTCGTCCTCTGGAACTTCAATGCCCACTCGATGCAATGGGGAAATCCCAGGACCAACTCTCGGGGACGGACGCCTACCGATTGGGCAGCGGGTCGCGGGCTCCTGCTGGCAAACAGAGGCTCGGCGAGCACCTGCGTGGCGTGGAGAGGATTGTATTCGCCGTAGAGTTTATACTAGCGGGTAAGAATTGTTATTGAGTATTAGTGGATGTGATGTAGCACTCGCATTGCGCGACAACGTGAGATACAAGAAATACGCGATTTTCTTTAATATCGAGACGCGCACGTGGATAGATTTGACGCCATTATTGTAATGGTAGTGGCAGGACGTACGCGTGGTGCCGAACGATGCGCAGGCGAGGTGGTTTGTCGCGTCGATGTGTGGCGTCGCCACCTTACGGGCAGCACACTAGGGTATGTACGGCCGGCTCGACTTAAGTTCCTATTATGAAGAAATAAAGTCGGGTCGACCAGAGTTCTAGTTACATATCGTTTATTTTATTTATTTTATTTATTTTGCCACTCGAGCCAAACTTCCTTGGTGAATAAATAAGAATAAATGAGTATGAAGGGTGCTGCGTACGTGGAGGCTTTATTTGAGTTACGCGGCGTCGTGTGGGTTGGGGAATGCAGGTATATGCGTTTCTTATATATATTACTTATTTACTTTACTCGTTTATTTATTTAACTATTGGTTGATTATTTATTATTTATTTGTTTTGATATTATTTATTTATTTACTTATTTATTATTAATATTTATTATTAGTTATGTTGGCTTATTTATTATTTAGTTATTATTCATTTATTTATTTATTTAGTTAGCTGATTGTTTATTTATTTATTACTATATTATCTATTTATACATGCGGTGATCTGCGTATGTATCATCAGGCCTCTTATTGAAGCGCAGGCGTTAGCTTGATATATTTAGTTTATTTTGGCGTTATATAAATTTAGCTTGATAGATTTAGTTTATTGTAGCTGTGTAGAAATTTCTAAGATAATATTTAATTATGAGGATATTACTATGTGTTGCTCCTAGATACTCATTTATTTATTTATTCGTTCTATATGTCTTATTTCTATTATACTGGCTCTTTGTTGACGACTTGGCGAGTTCTTTCGGTTATGATTGGATACATTCGAACGGTTTTGGCTAGGAGGTGGAACCCCAGGCGCCCCCTTGTACAGTAGCAGCGACTGGGGCAAAGGCGAACAGCAAGAGGTTGGCGGTTAGTATTGAAAACCCAAGGATAGTGTCGGACATCAGAATAAGTCACAACGTCACCATATCGGTTGCACCGAGGATTAGGGGGGACGAGGAAGGTGATCCCTTTAAGCCTAGTAGGAAAATTCAGAGGAGTCCCACGATTGGTGGTAGGCCCGACATTGAAGTAGCGGAAGAATTGGTGGTGTACCGAAACTGGATTGAAATTAGCTCAAGACAAGACGGAGGTGATTCTACTTACCGGAAATCGTATCACAAGGTCAAGGACGTCAATATGGGCAAGTACCTGTTGATGACTAAATAGAAGGTTAGGTATCTTGGGGTGCAATAGGACAATAATAGAAAATTCTCATTACATCTAGGAAAGGTGTGTGTCATGGTTGATACCCCAATAGGAGCGATTAGGACATCGTTGCCGAACGTCAATGGGCCCATCGACTCAGTTAGGAAACTATTACGGAGTGCGGGAGTCGGTGGTGCTTTATGCCACACCGATATGTGGCAAAGCCCTAGCAATACGGAAAAACAATAACATTCCGAAGATGTCGATAGTGATCGAATAAAAGATGAAGGGAAGAGTAGCTCTACTGCAGAGAGGATAATTGGACCAGAAAGCTGATTGACGACGCCTGCATTTTTAAGAGAGAACGATTAGGAAAGAGACACACCCAAGATGCTGGGATTGTGATGTCGAAGGTGAAGATGCAGAGCATGCGTTGTTCAATTGCCCCAGATGGGACAATGGAAGTACGTTGTTGGATAATTACGTAGGCGAAATACTGGCAACCAATAACGTAATCGACGTGGTCGTCAATAGCGAGGAGAACTGGGCTAGATTCCAAGGGCTTTGCCGAAAGAAAATGATAGCTCAATCAGGTAGACAAGATAAGGAGAGGAACATGGAGAGAAGAAGGAGAGAATTAACTAGAAGAAGATCATAATAAGATGAGAGGTACACTCAGTAAGAAGACCAACCCTGAAGTAATGCCGAGAGGTGGTTCCAGGGTTGGTTCTTGTACCGATAGAGGAGAGAGACAGAGGAGGGGTTTTTTGGTGGGTAGAGGTGCTATCATCTTGCCAAGTCCCGCATAATCCAGGCGCGTGCTAACGTACCTAGTTATGCGTAACTGCATTCTCCTCTCCTCTCAAAACAAAAAAATGTGCAAAATAGGAATGAGTATGGATATGAATTTTTAAATTACTATCTGTCAATAAATATCCACAATTAGTAAATTTAGGTTTAAGATTATATTATATTTTGGTTAATATACAAATGCGAATGATCTTTTACTATGAAATGCATAAAATAAAAGTAGATATCAATTGGTGCCACCAGATGACTTGTTATTTTGCGTGTTAAGTAAATATACCACAAAATTTCAGTTGATATAATAACCGTCACTTGTTGATAAAATATCGTTGATGTTTGGATAAGGTATGTATCTCTGTTTGTTTTAAAATAAAAACAACAGGTTGTAATAGACGTACGATTATAAATTGTAACGTATCGCTATTAAAAATCATTTTTGTTCTTCTGGAAGATTAGGGAAGAATACTATTCTTTGTTTGTATTCAAGTAAGGACAACGAGAGAGTGAGTGAAGCGTAAAGCATTAGAAAGCGTAGGCGAGAATTTATCTTCAGTAACATTAGTGATGTATGCCTGGAAAAGGCAAACGCGTGTAGAATCTGTGGTTTCAGTTTAATGTTTATACCGATGCAGTTATCTCTTCCTGGCAGACGAATAGTGTTTTTCTAACGCCATTTTACGTTTCACCTTCTCTGAGTAGAAATTCGTGATACTCGCAAGTTTAATATTTCAAGTCCTGGCATAATCATTCATTGATTCGGTGTAATTAATACTTGGTTAGGTACATGTCGAAATTTGTTTGATTCATTAAGAATGAAAGTAGCGAAAAAATGATTTTGACGGGAACTCTGTTCTTCTATACGAAAAAATGTCAATAAAGAGATATTTTAGTTTCCACTGAAATGAACAAATTATTGAAGGTTGTGAGGATTTCGAATTTTGCAGGAAAACAAGTAGTGCGCAGTTTTCATGACAAGCGATTTACTCAGTAATTGGAAATAACCAATAGCATTTTTTGTTTAAAAAGAATGGAATTGAAACTAATCAAGTATATTATCAAATATATTAGATGCTATTTTAGTACACAGTACTGACTTAGAAGTTGTTGCTAGAAATGCGAAAAAAGGTTTACATTTCATGACATCGACATTGGAAAAGGTGGAAAATGTCTCAATTCGACATGTATATTTATCTTTTTGTTATGTTTACCGATTTTTCGGAAACGGCTTGATCAATCGGAATGACACTTTTTGCTCCTTGTAAGACATAATTTTCCGTTGGTTCAGATATAAAATATTTTTCCATTTCTTTTTTGTAAACTATTTTTTTTTTACAAAAATCCAATTTTTATGTATACAAATTCATCAGTTATTCTGGATTGGATCGAGCTATCGAGATGAAACATTTTGCATCTTTTAAGAGTAGTCCATTGACTGGTCCTGTTTGCAAAATGTCTCCTTTTTGTTCATTGTTAAGTATTATTATTGCAAAGAATTCGTTATTTATCAATTTCATTTACGTCTGCTCAGTGATTATTCTGCAACTGTTGGTCTGATAACGAGATGATTCTAAAACAACAGCCTGAGCAAGTAGTTTGAAATCGTGTTTTTCAACTTATTCGTGTTTCCATTGCGCGAAACATTGGCTGGTTGTTATTGTTGCTGTCGTATAAGAGAAATTTCTTGACATATCTGCGTACATCGTATTTTGTCCCTAATATTTCAGAGGTGTACAGCTAAAATAAAATTGTCTTTCACTTGCTTATATTAATTTCTACTGTCCATAAATAGCCATGCATTTTGTCGAATATTTGTTGTAGATGGCTTTCGGATTTTAAAGCTTTATTGTCTCTCGCGCATATTAGTAGGTCATTCGCGAATATTATCGCTTCTTTATTTTTATCGCTACTTGCGCTACAATTTACATCGCTATAAATTAAATAAAATGGGGGAGTTCACGGCTTCTTGTTATGGGTCGTCTTTGATTTTAGATACTTTGTTTAAACTGTTCTGGCTGTTACGTAAAATTGTTTGTTACGTAACATGTTCTAAATTATGACTATTATTTGCTGTAATCTATCTAAGTACTATCCATAGCGCTGCTTGATTTCCGTAAATGGACGAGAACGAGTGTTATTTATATTTCTATATGTCGGAGATGAAAGGACACCGGAACCTTCCCTTTGGAACTTTGGGAAGATCCCTTAACACTGTAACCTAGATTCTACCATAGCCGTAATTAAGCAATTATCGTCATTCAATCCGATTGTATTTTCTCGAGATATGCGACAATGAGCTTCGGCTCGAGGCGACAACCAGTCGCCGAACGTAGCCGCGGTCAAGGAATCAACGTTTTGTCTAACAAAGGTATGGAGTAATCGTGTAGCTCTCGCCAAAATGTGTTGAAGTGGTCATTACTTCCAGGAAAACTCTACATCTGGTCTTTTTAGTTTTCTCAAGTACTGAAACCATCGAGAGCGTATAGACAAAAGACAGCGACGAAGACAGACCTTAAACAGTAGACAGGCGACGTTGGCTTCGGAGTTTTCAGTTATAGGGTAACACTGCTAGCGTGCGGATTTGGACCAGTTCAAATTGTATTCTTACTTATAATTACACTTCGGTATGAAAATATATTATCTACCTTACAATTTATTCACGACTTTCTCTGTTTATACATCAAATAACCTCAACAAAAAAAAATAGTTGTAGTGGCACTCGACAGTAAACATTCCAACCGTTGCTGTTCGTGGATCACGACATGCAGATCCTCTTCATCTCCACAGCACATGTTCAGCTAGCCTGAGGACCCGTTATAAATCTCAAGATATAGTTAACTAAGGTCCTTCAAACAGACAAACAGTTTTTGTCCCAACTACGAAAAGATAGGGGAAATCTATGTTTCTCACGAACGATGTTTCCTGCTAGCAACTTTCTCTCAACGTCACTTTCCCTCACTTTCCGGACGAAGGCATCTCTCCGCGAATCCGATGATCTCATGTTCTGCGACACACCCCATCATAGTTTTCCTCTGCAGCATCATCACGACGGAAAGTTATTCTCTCGTGAGGTCACATCAGCGAGTTACATAGCGTTTTACGCTCGGTGAATATTCTACTTTTTAACAAATAGTTATTTTAGTAATACTTGTAGCGTAGACAAGCAAGTTGAGTAGAACTTGGACTTTGAAAAAAAGAGGGCATTTTGTTATCCCGCTGACCGCGGATTCGTTATTGAACCTAGGATCATTGTCATTGGCTTCTCGAGTATCTAATTACCACGGTTACTTGTCAAATGCTGTAATAATCCTATTTGCAGTAGTAAATATTGCATAACAATAATGTCTAATCCAAATGAAGATTCGTTTCACGCCCCTAACCCTAGTCATAATGTGAACCCGACATATATATAACATTTATTGCCCGAGCAAATACATATTACACGTATATATTCTTAATAAAGAAAGAATTTCAGTTGGAATGTGGTTTTGGCAAAAGTACCGTTACGCGACGGTATGACGTAGCCATACAATATTTTGTGTCGGATTTACATTTTTAACATTTCAGTTAATGATTGAATTTAAGTCGCTACAAAAGTGACACTTTTCTACAATATTGTTTTTCCCTTCTTCAGGAGAAGAATGCAAGAACGAGTGTACTCAATGTGGTATGAGCGTTTGCTGAAGTAACTAGTTTTGTTATTCGATATTACTGTACTAAAAATATCTAAAACCTATAAATGGTATATAATGGTTAAATATGTATTGAGGATGATCTCAGACACTTACATTTGAACCAATTTGGCTTTTCTGCTTAAATCAAATCGGGCAACCGTACATCTGGTTCAGCTTTATTAGAAGTTTGCAGCAGAATATTTTTACTTTATTATTTAGTTGTTTGCAGTAGATTCGTGTGTTTGTTCGATTTGAAATCCGAATGTATATCTAAATAGCAAACGACTTTTTTGTGAGGGATGGATATGTTGCTATTGTATCGTAGATATCGTGTAGGCGGAATTGCTTTTTGCATCTGATATTTTGGAAATGTACGGCCCGAACAGAATTGTTTTGAATTCGCTTATATTAATTTGTGTTTTGCAAATTATTTTTATTACGTGGTGTGGAAGCTCTCTTTTTCGAGCTTAAGGAAAGAAATCCAGCCAGAATGTGTTGAATGCCCTCTCTAAATCTGTGAACACCGCTTCGACGCAATCACTCTCGTCTCTTGCCCAAGAGATATATGATGAATTTTGTAATTGCATGTATCGTTGAATGTTTAAATTTGAAGCCAAATTGGGTGCCCGGAATTAGGTTATTTTCAATGTATATAGTGTTATTTATCATAGATTCGGATACTTTATAAATGTTGAGTAAGAGTCTAATTCATCGGTATAGCTGACAGAATCACTGTTGCTTTTCCTTCTTCTTTTAATGCTACTGCCTTTCTTGTTTTCCAGAATGGAGAAATAGTTGACATTTAAGCAATTGTTAAATATTATGCTGCAGGAGTAGATGTGTGAAAGGTGCGTAAATATAGTAGGTAGGTTCTTTTAAATCAATGTTACCAAATTCGATAATTTTTTTTTTATTGTTCATTTTTGAAGGTTAGATCTAACTTATTTTAATTTGTGGAAATGTCAGATAGAATTAAATCTGGATTGTCAACTTAGTATGCGTTGCGTCAGTTTGTTCGTTGTTTGTGCGATTATGCTGGTTACTTGATATATTCTTATATGGCTATTTTGTGTGTGGACTGTTTCAATGCGTGCTCTTAGTATAGACGATTAGTTTATGACTTCCCAAATTAGGCTTTTTAGGCCCTTTATTTGGAGATACTCAAGGTTTCGTCTATGTAACGCGGAGCGTGCCCATGCGGCCCAGCAGTCACGTACCCCCAAGTAGACTCTGACCGCTTTTCCCATTCGGTATATGCTGAATATTTCAGTTGGAATTCAGTCGTCTTTGCCAATATCCTAAGCTTTCTCCTTATACTTTATAACCATCCAGACAATAAATGTTATTTCTCTATGTTAGTATGTTTAGTATCTCATGGTTTTCGATAATGATTATCTTATTGTCTTCGTCGAATTGTGTGACGGTACATGTCGGCTTTCATGAGTTCCTATTTGTATCCGTTCTGGTTGTGGCAGAGTATATCACTTATGTTGTGGTTTTTTGGGCGGAAGACGCAGTTAATCGATGGTGAAAGTTCTTTGGGTTTTTATTTGGATATGTTTTCCATTCTACATTTCCAGTAGTTTCTTATGAAGTTGTGGTAAGCTTTTCTAATTTCGTATTCACTCTCGTTGTTCCTCTGTTATTCTGCTCTTCTTTTTCTTTTCCAGCAACGCTAGTAATTTTTCACCGTTGCGTTTGATCTTTTATTTTAATGTACCAATTCTTTGTAGGATGATTGGTTCCCCGTGTTACTATCCTTTTTCTTGTTTTTATCTTTTGTGCTTTAGATGATTTCTATAGACATGATTTCTATAGGTACTCCGGGTACGGAATTCGATCTTTTCATGTTTTCGCTTGGTTTCAATAGTACTTTTATGCACTGTACTAGTTCCACTTCGTTTAATTCTTCTGTTATCCGTTTATTCATTGGTGTTAATTCTATGCGAAAAAACATTTGCGTAATAAAAACTAGGACTTTGTTTGAATATAACAGAATTTTTCTGGCAAAATCCAGGAAAAGATACTTACTTTTGCTACGTTTATGACTCCTTTCATATACTTGCACGGTGTGGTATTTTTCGAAGCAATTGCGTGTATGCAGGGCCGGTTTAACCAAACGAGTGGCATAATAGTACATCGATTCTCTTCTTCTACCTTTGATTTTCCGTGTACAACATACCACACGATCTTTACTTCCTTCTGTGTCATCTCGCCGAATGACATGTAAAAGGCCGTTTAGTCTTTCTGCTGTTCCAGAAGATGATGAAGTATTCTTGAGATCGGCGTCACGAAAATGCCCAATTAATTGACCCATCAAGCGACGTACGAATTGCAAATGCGTTATTTTGTTTTTATTCTTTTTCTTCTGGTTTGCGTTGTATAATAAGTAAGAATTTATTGTTGATATTTCCAATCCGCAAAAAAGTAATTTTCGCCTCCATTTTTGGGACTTTCGTATAAAACGGTATGTAGCTGTTTACTGGTCTGCTTTACACCGCCCATATATTCGTGGCGGCACTCGCCGACGGAACTCTTTTCGATAGCTTCGCGATACAAAGCGCCATATCATGAAAGTGTAAGGCCGACATGCTTCCTACATCCTTCCGTCGAATATTTGGAAGAAGACATACGTGGCAACGGTCGCGAACGCCTAACGAACGCGTGCGTAGTGCGGATATCGAGGGGCAAGAAAAGAAATAGTCGTTCGTATTCGAGTTCCTTTCCCGACGTTCCGCGCAGCGAAATTGAAAGGGGCGATCTGAAAAAAGCAGAGTAAACTGGAGTAGTTTTGACCTGTATACCAGGTTCAAAAGGTAATTTAAACGTTTCGGTATAGTTACATGTTTAATTAAGGAACGGTTAACCGGAAAATCTTTGTAATTGAAAAGCATTGAATTCTGAGTAAAGTTGGCGAGCAGATTTCAGTTCGTTGAAGGGTCTTAAACGAGGTCGAAAATTCCACCAACGGCTATCTTGGAACACGCGATGAAAAGGATCCGTGGAGTAATGATTTTCCACAAACTTTATTCGGCGTGTCCCTCGTACACGATGACGTAAAACGACCAATCATCGTGATTAACTCAAATACGGCGGAAGAAGGGAAAGAAAAAGAAAAGTATCGTGGAGAAAAGGTAATACCATCGTAACCGTCGTAAATCGTTGGCAGTTGTCGCCTGTCGATGGTACGTTGATCGGGTCGGTTGTACGCGGAAGCTCTTTATCGACGGACTCGAAAAAACTTTCACATCCGGCGATCGCTAAGCAATTTAAGTTTAGCGGAAAATCCATTTCTCTGGTGAAGAAAAGAGTGCGAGCTAGCGGCGCGTGGAAAATATTAACTGATTTATATCCCGGGATTTAATAACCTGGCGACGTTGGGCCGGAGTACAGAGGCTCTCAATTACAGTCGGGACAGCGTCGTTAATACAAAAGGAGGCTCTTACGGTCTATAGATGGCGGGCTTTATCGTTGGCTCTCTGCCACCAGCAGGTTTCAGCGACGCTGCCTCGATATATCGATACAACCCCCCATTGGGTGAAACGACAGCGGGCTGGATGCTGTCTTTTCGCTACGGTCGGACCCGCGCTCCCTGTCGCGAAATGATTTTGCGTCACGATGGTTTCGCGTCGATTGTTTGCGCGCCGTTTCGTTACATTCCTGTGACTATAACGCTTGGCTACGAGTCGAAAAACGTTTCGTTTCCCGCTGATCTTTGCACGAGTAGGCATTTTTCTATTTTTCGACAGCGAATATTTTTTAGAAGTTTCTATACGCGAACATTCGTTGATTTATTCAACGTCGTATACGTATTGTCGTTGCTTGGACGCTGGTTTGCTGAACAGCGCGACGTTTTTCCATCGCGGGAATCGCACATACGCGTAAAGCGAAGGCCACCTTGGTATTAGGTATTCTCTTTGAGAAACGTGCCAGCAGAATAGGAGAAAAACGGCACGAGACGCGTTGCAAGGCGCGCGTTGATATACTTGTACGTATAGCCAGAAGCGGAAGGAGTTTTCGCGGAGACCCGAGTTTCCAAGACTGACCGGGGCACTCGTCGCGTCTATTTCGCAGGATCGTTTTATTTTAGAAAAACCGGTCTCGCCGTTCTCTCCAGTCGGCGCCCGTAACTTTTCGCAAACTCGGTTGCCAAATTCCTGGCGAAGAGATGGAAACACGGGCGGCTGGATAGCGCGGTCCACGGGGAAAATTTTGTAAGAAAGAAACTTTTTAACAGGAGTCGGCCAGATTTCTTCCGCGCACCGATTCTGCGTCGCCAGTGCGAATTTCCGCGAAATTTTTCACGCGTGTGTATAAAAGGACGACCCTGGATGAAACCGGGCCGCGTATTTCGCGTAACGTTATTTGCTCGCCGTAGGGTACTTGCAAACAAACGCGTATTTGCCCGTTCATTACATTCGTTTGGTAACAACGTTGCCGTTGCCGTTCTCCCCCCCCCCCTCATCAGCGCATGGTTTTTCACGTGTTTATCACTGGCGATTTATGTTCCGCGTTGATTAATTTTTCAGCAGAAATTCAGCGACCGATCCGAGGCAGGCCGCTCGAATATTCGCTGGTTTAGCTCGGGCGAACGCCGAAGATTCGTTTCTGCCGAGCTGCAACGGCAAACAGGTCGTTAAGCCTTTAAGTTCAGGCCTCGAGTGTACAGAGCAAACTCACGGCTGTTCGCTCGCCGCGCGTTCCAATGGCAACGACGATCGGCAACGCAGCGATTAGGCATCGCGACAACGCGCGCCGAAACTTGGATCGGCCAGACCAACCACTGCGAAAGAAATTCTCTTTCCGTAGGATTCTCGAGAGGGGTCGGATTTCGATCGCAATCGCTATCCCAAATTGCGCGTCACTGGTTTATAAACGGTTCGAACGTAACAGCAGCTAGCTGTAAAATCGACGACTTGAAATCCGCTGCGGCGTCGAGGGGCATGCCTCGACGTCCCCGAAGGCTAATTAGTTTATTTTCGCACGACGGTGGGGCGATGCCCCGGTTAGGGAAACTCCCTTTCCGAATCGTTGATCAGTGTACGTAATATTATACGACGGGTTATTTACCGAGGTTACGACGCTCGCTCGATCGCAGTAGCTTCGGCGCACGCGAGCATCGCGACGCTCGCGGCTCGGGGCTCGGGGCTCGGGGCTCGGGGCTCGGGGCTCGGGGCTCGTGGCTCGCGTGCCGCTCGAATTAATCAACAGTCAACCTTTTGATCTTTCTTCTCGCGTCCCGATGCATTCACCGATATTAAAATCGGAAAATTTCCATTTCCATCCGCTTTCCGCGGCTCCACCAACTGTATTAATGTCTCGTGTTACAAACCGTACGTCCGATTTGCTCTACCATCGAATCCCTCTTTCATCTATCTCTTCGAATTCGACGCTGAATTTGTATTTTCATGCGGATTACGCGGTCCAGTGAAATTTGGTCGTTCCGGTTTTTACTTATTAATTGGAATTTAAGAATTTCAAAGTTATCGTAGACATCTAGAGACGGGTTGTTCGGAGGTCACAAAGTTCTCAAAGAGATCGAAATTGGGCCAATCTAACTGCTCGGGTTAGGTCGTTTGAATTAAAAAAATAATCTGCACGTTCGATTTCCAGATAAATAAAATTTTTCGAATGCGATTCGCAGCGCGAAATTCGAGCAGCGGCTATTCGATACGACAATTGCACGATATAGAAGGGGTTTGTAACGCGCGCAATGCTTGCGTAGAATCTCGACGATAGGTGCGCGGTATTTGTCGACTAGCTATAAATATCGAACAGTTCGACTGGCTGCGCGAAGTAGCGAGTTTCCACGCACGAGCAATATCGTTTACAATATATTTCAACTAACGGCAAACAGCGGTAATTGTACGCCAGCGTTTTGCCACAGCGATCGTGCGATCGCCAGTGGTACGTACGGCTCGTTCGTATTCACATTCGTGAAACTTAAATTCGGATCGCGCGAATGGCGAATCGAAACAGATCGAATGCGAGACTTCGGGGGGGAAACGATCGATCGGAGGGTATTCTGACTAATTCTCAGACTAATTCTCCGACTGATTCTCGAACGATGCCGCTCGAACGTGGACGAACCGTGCTAATGGACGATCTAATTTGCAGTTATCTGTTAATCGGTTTAAAACGCTCTATATTTAACCGGGCATTCTATTATACTTGGCTGTTTCATTCGCTAATTTATCATTTCATCTCGGCTCAGCCGGCGCATCGTCGTTCCATCAGTCGCGTCGATCGAGCGAGCGGAATTTAAATTACCCGTATAATCCTCGAGCGGTATCGCGGCTCGTTAAAATTACACCGACAGATTTATTTGCCGCGCGTTTGACAGATGCATGCCGATCGACCCAGCGCGCTCGCATGATTCCAAATTCGAACATCTTGTCGCGTTTTCCACGTTACGTTGAGTCGTCGAGTACGTTACGTCGTGAAATTTGAAATGCGTGGAACGCGCGTAACGCGCGTCCACGTAAGATTTGCGTTTGCCAATCGTAGCCGACCTCGACAGCAAACGCGGCGCTTCGGAGTGGATCTCGGTGCGGGGCGGCGCAGCTAAGCGTTCGGGTCTGAAAGCACGTTCCAGCCTTTTGATCGCCAGGCTATTTTCTTCCGTGCGGCCACTTTCATCGTTCCACGCTACGGATTTTCAGCCGAATTTACGCCTGAAATCAGCGGTTTGCTCGTTGGTTACTAGTTGGAGTCGTCTGATAGACGAGTAGGTGCGAGGGAGCGACCGGCAATTAACGTAGCAGTCGTTTCTAGCCAGTTTCGAAGTTTCGTATCCCGGCACGTTTGATCCGGTAAATCTGTTAGATCCGTGGCAGCCGAGCCGTGGGACAGGCAGGAACGAAAGGCACGTCGACGGGGCTCTCCAGTAATTTCACCGATACGTTCGTCCGTCGCGCGATTAAAATCCTCTCGGAGCCCGCCATACAGTTTCTGCTAGTGGCACGAGTGGCCAACTTTACGAGGGGATAACGCTACGTGATACGAAATCGCACGGCCGAAGCTTGCCGTATCCATTCCTTTTCTATTCCGCCCGTTCTGCCTTCTACCCCCGATCTCCCGTAATTCGCCTTGTTTCATCGGCCGTCTCCAGCGTGGATCGAGGGACATCGGTCTTTAAACTTTTCCCCACGCTGGACAAAGTTTTCTCCTTGATAAGTACCGATTCGTTTCTACTTTGTTCCGATGTTAGCGAAACGGCTCGTTCGTTCCAATAGCAATATTATTGAGCCGTAAAATTCTTCTGCGTGTAAAAGCGGATAAAACAATTTCCCTTAGTATTTGTTTGCAACTAACAATTTTTAGCATTTCGTTAATAAATACTTCTTGGCAACAGCATCGTATGAAATATATTAGGTAGTCCGAAAAATGTCTTTTTTCGCAAACAAGGTTTTTACAATAAAACACCTCCGTACAAACGTGAAACCAAGTCTGTGAAATGTCTCGGTGTTTATCTCAATAGAACAAAATGGATCGTACGTAATGCGACAAAACGATATAAAGCAAATAACATTGTGCGTCTATTATTTCCTCATAAACAGAAAGAAACTTTTCGGATATCAATCAAAAAACTCGTATAGCGTATCTCTGTGAAGCAAACTTGCAAAGGATCGGTTTAACGTCTTAGGTACGATTGAATTTTGTGCGGGGACGTTCCTTCGTAGGGCAGGGTTTGACGCGAACTGCGCGTAAACGATACTGCACCGCAATATGTGGCGGATAATGCTGTTCTCTACGTAAGCACATTGGATAATTAAATGTTAACTTTTCTTAAAGGTACGATACATATACGTGAACTTTAATAATTTACTTTAATAATTAATAATACAATTGAGTGTGATATATTTTAAAGCAGGGCAAAGCACATACACCCACGTCACAATTTTCACATTCAAGGGAGCTAGTGCTTTTCAAATTGTTTTTCGTTTTCTATTTTCTAGCGACATTTTTAGGGTAAAAATTGTAAAATATTGCAAGGATGCGGATCGGAATGTTAAAAAGAGCATCTAATAATGATATATTTATTTTAACGGAAAGCAATAATTGATATCTGACACTTGTGTATCAAAAATGGACTATATATTTTGCCTGTATATATTGTTAACACTGTTATAAAATATTGCGTGGACAAGAAAAGTGTGAAACAAGACAAACGAAAACGTGCGTTTAGCTTAAACGGTGACCGAGTACCTCTCCAAGGTCGGTGCTGCTGATATTTAAAGGGGTCCTCTCTAAGGTCGGTGCAGCTGATATATAAAAGGGGTCCTCTCCAAGGTCGGTGCTGCTGGTATATAAAGGGGGTCCAATTCCCGGCGGAGCCAGCACCATCCGACCTAGACACGTAAACTAGGTAGATCAGTATAGTCGAACATTAACATTCGAAATTTTTTCGAAAGCTTGAAAGCCATGGAGATTTTACAAAAGACAAACGATCGGTTCCGAGAAGGAGTTCCCATCCGGGTGGTTCGAGTCGAATCACTTACCACCATGTGGGGTCGTTTGGCTGGATGGCCGAAGATAACCCAAACACTCAATTTGAAGATGATGGAACATCCCGTGGAGTACTTGCCGAAGGCGAAAAGTTTAAGAACAGGCATGCTAGTCGCCGTGCTAGTAGATTTTAAGGAATCTAGCGCTTGGGAAAGAGCCATCCTTTTACAAAGGACCGTGACTGGCTACATCGTCTTTCTAATCGATTGGGGGTTGGAGAGCGAGCAATGTCTCGATTCAATGCGACTGCTGCCCCGTAATTTGGCAAAAATGGCACCGTGGGCTAGAAAAATCGTTCTGCCAGGTGTACGAGAACAACCGATCCAAGGGAAGAGACATCGAGTGGCCCAATTCACCATGTTGAGACGGACAGGGAGTCTAGTCAACATCGATCCTTCTCCAGGAGAAGCAATAACTGTAAGGTTGCTGCTGGACCGAGAGCCGGGAGAATCCGCAAGAGATATGGCAGCATACTGGCTGGAGTTGGGATACCTCGATCCCGAATAATCGCTACTATTGCCAGACTCTTTTTTTCTAAGTATAATAATTCTTGTATGTATGGTTCTGTATGTATGGTTGTATGTACAGTTTTATGTGGATATTCGTATTTTTTTTATATATATTACTACTGAATTGTATATTCTTTGTCAAGTTTGGTTTTGTATGTATGGTTCCGTATGTATGATTGTATGTACAGTTTTATGTGGATATTTGTATTTTTCTATATTTGTATTTTTCTTAGTCAAGACTGTAGGTGAATAAAAACTAATGAAAGCTTAAAAACTTGTTAACTCTCTCTTATCCTTCCTCCCCATTCACACAAGTCCTACAATACTAAATTTAATATTCAGCTGTACGAATTGCAAGGTACATAATAAAAAAAAAAGAATAAAAAAGTAAAATAAAATAAAAAAAGGAATAAAAGAAATAAAATAAAATAAAATAAAAAAGAGTTAAATTTAAGATATCTTTTAAACTAATCATTTTGCAAATCAAGTACTTGTATACTCCTCTGTAGAGAATCAAAAACTGCGGACCGGATCGTCCATCCAGAAAACGAGAAACCCGAGGAAGAGGAATTGCCCGTGTTGCTGTTAGGTCGCGTCCTCGTCGCTTCGCTTATCGCTGGACACACGCTGATCGAACAACGACGCCTTTTCACGGATCCCTCGTGTTTTTCCTCCCTTTCGGTTTCGTGACCCACGGAGAAAGGCGCCGAGCAACGCGAATCTCGACGCGTGGCATAACGTTGTTTCGTCGGCCCGGCCTTTGACGCTGGTCGCGGCAGCGAATCGATACCTTCTCGATCGACGCGTGGCGGCGATACGCGTTGCTCTCGTCCCCCTGAGACGCGTAATTAAGAACGACGATCGAAGAACGACGGAGAATCGACGGACGAGGAGGCGGATGAATTCGTTGGATATCGTAGAGCCGGCGATTATCGCTGCCCGATTAATAACTGCGACCCTCTTCTCCGGAGTTCGTGGGTTACGACGTTTAGTCGCGATATTAACATACCTCCAAAGATTACAGGCGTAAGCCTGCTTCGCTCGCTTTATCGCGACTCTTCTTACGATCTCCGTCGAACGCACCCCTGCGATATTTAATCGCACGGGGGACGAGGATCGTACGAGTGCTCCTCTTTCCCTTACTTCATGACCGATCTCCCTTGAGCGATACTCGACTTCGTTCGAGTCAAGTACCTTCGGCTTTGTATCAAAGTCGGCTATCGCGTCGTTCCGTGTCGCGGCATTTTCCATTCTGAAGGGATTCTTCGTTTCACATCGTCACGTCCTACAACGCGTTATATGGTCGTAAGAACGACGAAACCAAGATCCAACCTTTTTATACTTATTCGTATCTAGATCTCGGTTCGTATCTAGAGTCGGTTATTAATCGTCCGGCGGCACACAGCGCTGTTATCTCCGAACCGAGAGAGTGTCACAGACGAAATTCGAGCAGCTGTATATAACAAACCGAAATTCCGAACGCCTTATCGCGTGTGACCGTCCGGTCAGCATCCGTTCTCAGCCGCCTGAGGGGCATTCGATCACTCCAGCCGTTCTCCGAATTTTACACTAAGTATAAACAAAACCTTCTCCCACTCCAACGAATGGAAGAATATAAATGCTCCCTTCAAAATCATCCAGTCAGTCTAAAAAAAATTCTTAACTAATCCAAGTATCGAAAGCGTATCATCGCGAACCGAAAAAATTGTATAAATTGAGTAAAAAATAAAAAGAACTTCATCTCCTTTTCGGAAATTAACAAGTTCCTTATTTTTACCTTAATTTTACACGACCTTTTTGGCGATCCGTGCCGGGATCTATTCACTTCAGTGCAAACGAAATTACGATTTCGGCGTACGCGCATCGTTGAAGATCGAAGGATCATCGGACCCAGTGCGAATCTTTGCTACTACGAAGCCCTGCAGCAACTTTCAACGTTCCACTACGGTGAAACTAGGCGAGAGGACTACGGTCAGCGCAGAGCAAGCCTACGAATAAGATTCGGAATCTAGAACCAACCAGAGAGGAAACATCGCTGAGACTCCTCAACGGTCATAGCTACTACGGTAAGCTGAAAAATCTGGATTCATTTTCACGATACCGTGTGAGAAAACCCAGTTTCTCAAGCGCTGCGAGTCCAAATAGCAACAGTAGTTCAGACTCAATAAGTTCAATTAGAATCATGCCCGCATCACGAAAAGACAAAGTCGAAACTATTGAAACCGTTTCTACAAACGGAGGTACGGACAATTCGATTCGTGCCATATTCGACGTGATACAAAAACAAATTGAAATTCTTGCGCAACGTGTAGAAGAGACACAACGGACGGCCGACAGCGAAAATAAGAAGCGTGCATCGGAAATAGAACTATTAGGCAAAAATATCTCCAAAATAAAAATAGGATGCGACGCTACTACAGAACTAGGCTCCCTTATTACTATGGACGAATCTGTTGCCGCGAGAGATAGAACTTCCCCACCATGCGTTCCAATTCGAACAGAAGAAGACAACCATCCCTCTTACGAAGACCGTCCACCGCAATTCGCCTCTCCGAGCTTACGGGCCAAAGGCGCGATAGTATGTATTCCGCAATTAAACGGCGAAGACAATATCGGAGTAGAAGAATTCATACGCGAAGTACGCGAATTACGAGCCATGTGTAGCGAACCCACGCTACTATTAAAAATGATCAAAATCTGCAATATGCCGATATACGAATACGGACACCTGTACGGTGCCCTAAGACGAAACGTAGCCACCCAAGACTCTGTTAGAGAACAGCAAGACCAGCCACGCGAAACGAGACAGCGTCACGACGAAAGTGTGCAAAGTTATATCATCAGGTTCCGCAGAGCACTCAATAAGTTACAATACAGTATAACGAACGAATACCGTGACGAAATTACTAGACGAGCTATGAACGACAGAATTTTAAAAGACTCCGTGATCGATTTTATCCGAGGCCTGAAAGGCGAAATAGGACAATTACTACTCGCCAATCCACCATACAATATCCTTGAAGCCGAAAAGAAAGCCACCGACATCGAGCGATTCTTTAGGGAAGATCGAAATCGACGACCAAAACCAATAGAACGATTACGACTTCCTGAGCAGCAACGACTAACAACCAATAATCCTAATCCGATCACTAAAAAACCAACTCCAACACCCAATCCAATGCCAAGAAGCTTCCGACAAACCGAACAAATACCACTTGCCCAAAGGACACAATTAAAATGCTTCAAATGCAACCAGATCGGACATGTCTCCAGTCAATGTAAAAAATTTCGAACACCCAGCCAATTTCCGAGACCACCAGCAGTCCACAATCTCGAGACACACAAGGAAGAAATAGAGAAACCAACAGACCAGACCTACGAATTAACGCCACAACGGGAAGACTACCCACAGTACTTTTACGATCCGATGGACAGCGACATAAATTCCTCATTGACAGCGCAGCAGGAATTAATATACTCAAGCGAAGATGCGTATTACGACCAAGAATAACAAAAGAACGGAAATTCTCGATGGGACACTCTAAATTTGAAACCAACGAACACGCTTTGATAAAACTATTTGGCAAAACTCTAGAATTTTTTGTGGTAGAAGACAACTTTCCAATTACAGAAGACGGCATACTCGGTTTGCCAGCCCTATCTAAATTCAAATTTGAACTCTCGAAACAACAATTAAAACTTGACAATAATATACCTTTATTGCAACAGGAAAACGACGTACCTCCAAAACAAGCAGTGTCAAAAACAGTCTACCTGGAAGGAAAACCAACAACGATATGCTTTATCAATGGTGGTGAGTGCCCAGCCAAAATGACTAATTTTATCGAAAATTCAAATACGTACGATCAAGTCTCCACGTTTAAAGATTTAGTTAGACTTTCGCATATAGAGACAACCCTCCGCGAACCAATCGAAAAGATATTGCTGTTCTACTTCGACGTATTCAATCTAGAGACCGACTTATTACCATGCACTAACATTGCTAAACACACAATAACGTTAAAAGAAAATAAAATCATTAACACAAAATCCTAGCGACCGCCTGAATGCCATAAAGAAGAAATCAAACGACAAATGGACGAAATGCTACAAAAGAACATTATAGAACCATCTGATTCTCCTTACAATTCACCAGTCTGGGTAGCACCAAAAAAGGCAGACGCCTCAGGAAAACAGAAATGGCGAATTGCAATAGACTTCAGAAAAATAAACGAACTAACTGACCAGGACGCATATCCATTACCTGACATAGACGACATACTATCCCAACTAGGCAACGCAAAATTCTTCTCAGCCCCCGATTTATCCTCCGGATTCCACCAAATCCCAATGGACATAGACTCTATAAAGTACACAGCATTCTCCACACCACAAGGACACTATCATTACAATAGGATGCCATTCGGTTTAAAGAATGCACCTGCAACATGTCAACGCGTGATGGATACCGCACTAAGAGGACTCATAAATAAACATTGCTTCGTATATTTAGACGACATTATAATACACGGACAGTCGATTGAAGAGCACAATAGCAACCTGGCGATAGTATTGCAACGCCTACGCGAACTCGGACTCAAAATACAGCCGGATAAATGCGAATTTCTCAAACCAGAATTAGAATATATTGGACATATAGTAACCGCCGAAGGTGTAAAGCCAAATCCCAAAAAATTAGAAGCCATTAGCAATTTCAAACAGCCACGTAATCCCACAGACATCAAATCGTTATTAGGACTAGCAGGTTATTACCGTAAGTTCATCAGAAACTTTTTTAAGATCGCGAAACCATTGACCGAACTTACAAAAAAGGAGACACCATTTCATTGGACAGATAAAACCCAGGAAGCATTCCAGACATTAAAAGACAAACCCTGTTCATCACCCGTACTAAAATTCCCAGACATTGCGAAACCATTCACTTTAACGACTGACGCCAGTAACGAAGGTACAGGTGCAAGGTATAGGACGGACATCAATGTTGTTATATCTCGCGAACTCTAAACCCACCGGAACGGAATTATTCCACTACAGAAAAAGAACTTTTAGCAATAGTATGGGCCGTGAAACGCCTCCGACAATATCTGTTAGGACGGAAATTCCTCATCCGAACCGATCACCAAGCACTAAAATGGTTACAGAATTGCAAAGACCCCTTATCACGCTGGATGAGATGGCGACTAAAACTAGAAGAATACGAATACGACATAGAATACACGAAAGGAAAAGATAATACTGCAGCCGACGCACTATCTAGAATACATGTTCTGAGCAGACGACGCGAAAATTTGAACATAGAACTCGATAAAAAATATCACGATTGGGAATAATCTACCGACGCGTTACCCAAAATTCTCAAAATGACTCCGAACCGTAAATCTTTCTATCAATTATCCAAAACAGAGCTGGGAAATTACGACGGAATCGAATGGTTAACTAAATTAAACGAAATTATTCATATAAACGAAAAGATAGGTATGGGCGACGACAGTTTCACAGAGACCGAGAAGAACGCGATCAAACAAATTTTACTATTCCTGAACGACACCGTAAAAGAATTAAATTTTGCATGGGAACCAATTCAAACATATAGCGACGAAGAAATAGACGAATTATTGAAAGAAAATCACTATTTAGTAGGACACTCCCAGTATACAAAAGACATACGACCGCATTCGTGAACGGCACAGAGTACCAGATTTGATGAAACGCATACAACAACATATAGAATCATGCGACACCTGCCAAACATCTAAAACTACACGTATCAGACCGCGCGAAGAACCTTGTATCACCGACACACCCCTCGAACCAAACGATAAAATTGCTATGGACTTATTAGGCCCACTGAAAAAGACGAAAAAAGGCAATCAGTACATTCTATCCATACATGACGAATTGACAAAATACTTAATACTCGTACCACTAAAAACTCAGCAAACGGAAACAATTTGGAACGCACTCTTGAATCATTACATTTACATCTTTTCCGCTCCCAAAAAGATATTAACTGACCGCGGACAGAATTTTATATCTAGTTTAATGCAACAGTACGAAGACGCGTTCAAAATCAAACATACCAAAACGACATCCTTCCACCCACAAAGTAACGGATCGGTAGAACGGACGCACGCAGTAATAACGGACATGTTAAAATCGATACAGCGAAATTCGGATGAAGAATGGGACGATCAACTTAACTTTGTATGCCTTGCATATAACACAATGATACACGACTCTACTGGTTACACGCCATTCGAACTCACATTCGGACACCAAGCCAATCTTCCCTCCACAATATCCAAGAATCCCCAACGCGCATACGCAGACGAAGTCACGTTCCGCAAAAAGGAATGGGACTCTAGACTCCGACACGCTCGCGAAACATTGATCAAAAGTAAACAGCGATATCAGCGCGATCAAGAACGTAAAATTATAAAACCTCAATCGGTTTTCAAAGAAGGAGGCTCCGTTTTAATACATAACGATCATAAAAGGCATAAACTTGATGTGGAATGGTTAGGACCGTACACGATTGATAAAGTATGTACTCCATACTATCCGATTCAAGACAAAAAGATACACGGTAATCGTTTAAAACCTTACATTCCAGGTCGACGCTCCTCTTTGCCGGAATAGTATCCGCGCAAATAAATATTACACCATTAGAAGGAAACTCTGTATTCGTAGAAAACATAGGAAAAGGATATTTATACAGCGACACTGCCAATGTAATAGTAGGATTAGACACTAGCGACATATACGAACAGATAAGCGCAAGAGAATCATATAAACCAACAATAGACTCACGTGCAATCAGCAAACAATACGTCGAAGAGTTAGGCGGATTACAAAATCGCATCAATAACCTAAAACAACTCGCAAAACACTTGAAAGCGTTAACACATACCCGGAGCACACGAGGTCTGCTTAACATCATAGGTTCCGTATCGAAAAGTCTGTTCGGAACTCTCGACGACGATGATCTTACGCTCATAAACAAAAATATGGACAAACTATTCGATGATAATAATAAAATCAAGACCATAATAGCCAATCAAACAGCACTTATTAGAAAAATTGTAAACTCAGAAAACCTAAACCACTTAGAGAGATCATATAGTGATATATTAAAATTACAACAGCAGGCAAATATCGATAGATCTATGCCTAAGATGATCATGAAAGTCGACACCGCGATGCAAACTTTACACTTCCAATTAGATGAAATACTTAACGTCATGATATTAGGCAAACAAGGAATAATTAGTCCACAAATACATGACCCCAATGAATTCATAGAAAATTACGCCAAGGCAATAGGTAGCCAGATGTACTACACCGCGATTTCTGCCGAAACCGAACATTTTCAATTCACACTCGACATTAGTGATCTTAAAATCTTCACAATAGATGACAAAATATTTTTCAAAATCATAGTACCTTTAGTCTCTAACACAGAATGGAACATATTACAAGTATATCCTACCCCGAGTAAAAGAAATGGAGTATTTTTGGCTCCAGTAGTCGAACATCAGATATATTTAACTTCAGGTCTTTCATTTACAAACGCTGATATCGAGTATTTCAACAAACTTTGTAAGAATCGAGCCGGAACCACTATATGCAAACAAACACTACCAAACCATGACAGAAATTCAAGAATCGATTGTCGCAGCGAAATAATAAATTTCAAACCACACATTAAACATTGTCAAATAACTGTACTTAAGATTGAAGACATTAGCATTATACCGCTCAAAACTAGCAACTGTTACATTGCAATACCAGCAAATCCGATAGAAATAGACACAATTTGCCAAACGAAACATACCTTACAAAAACTTGACAAGCCTTCCATCATAAGAGCTAACACTTCTTGCGATATATTGTACAAAGACGAACACATGCGTATAGGCGAAACAAAAAACGAAGTCATATACGAAATCAAAACAAAACCCTAGCGCTCAAAACAAACGATAGTTTCACTCATCTATTAGATAAACTCGAGCGAGCACCGAAAATAATAGATAATTTACAAGGCTATAAAACAACGATCGATAAAATAGGCGACGAGATAGAAACTCTTAATTTCGAACACAGAATTTAAAATATACAGTATTGGGGACTAACCACGCTCCAGATATCAGGGTACATAGCATTAAGCATACTAGGTATATATGGATTAAACAAAATAGGGGTATTCAAATGCATCAGGAAATGTATACCGAACAAATTATGTATCAATTTATTTTGCTGCCGAAATGAAACTGTAATCAACAGCCACAATGCGACAGCCCCACCAGTACCACTCACCCTGGGCTCAACACCCAACATCTATATTCCGACCAACACATACCACCCCGATGAAGAGGAGGAATCAGCTGTAATTTTCAAGCCACGTCAAGTCCGATTCCACAAAAGTCTTCTGAAGAGAACTTGAGGGATCAAGTTCAATCTAAGAAGGGGGGAATGTCACAGACGAAATTCGAGCAGCTGTATATAACAAACCGGAATTCCGAACGCCTTATCGCGTGTGACCGTCCGGTCAGCATCCGTTCTCAGCCGCCTGAGTGGCATTCGATCACTCCAGCCGTTCTCCGAATTTTACACTAAGTATAAACAAAACCTTCTCCCACTCCAACGAATGGAAGAATATAAATGCACCCTTCAAAATCATCCAGTCAGTCTAAAAAAAATTCTTAACTAATCCAAGTATCGAAAGCGTATCATCGCGAACCGAAAAAATTGTATAAATTGAGTAAAAAATAAAAACAACTTCATCTCCTTTTCGGAAATTAACAAGTTCCTTATTTTTACCTTAATTTTACACGACAAGAGCAACGTCGAAAGAAACGGCGTAGCCAGCCGTTCTCACGAAACTCGCTCGCTCCAAGAATCCCGTGGCTCTCTTTTTCGTCCCCGGTCACCCCTTGTCCGTGAATTGGCATTAAGCCGCACCCCGATCTGTGCGCAGATCGTTTTCCACTGCGAACACTGTAAAGGGCAATTGTGCGTCGAGTCGTACGCGGAAGCCTTTATCCCGCGGGTTACATTATCGCAGCCCGTGGTTTCCGTATACTCGCCCTATAGCGAGCCGCGTTAATTCCACTTTATTCGCCCTTTCGAAACGTGGCTCGAAACTTGATCCGTCTTATGCTCGCCAGTCTGTATCCTCGATACGAGAGATCGATCGACGTATTCCACGTATTCGTCTCTTTTAAGCCGCCAACGTAGCCCCGCCAAAGTAGCGCCAAACCCCGATCCTTTATCATTTAATATATATCCTATGTTTTATCGTTCTTGCATTGTTTGGTTCCTCGACGTTGCACTAATCGGAGCAGATGCAAAGTGTTGGATAATCGATTCGAGATAATGGGATCTCGAGCGACAGGCGTCGTAGAGCGAAGGGCAACCATGCCCGGACAGTGTCACGGTTACGAGCGCGAAGCCTTTTAATCGTCTTTCGCTCGTAATATGCGCTCGTACGCGCGTATTACGCCGATCCCGACACCGATCACGATCGACCGCGAGATCGCCAAATTAACGCTTAAAGCGACCTTCCAATCGCTACGTTCGGATCGCGTCGTCGGCGCAGGTACCGCAGTCGAGGTTGACACCTCCTCCTTCGCTCGTCTCGTCGTTTCTTGCTGGATCGCGAGAGAAAAGGGCTGATATCCTCTGAAACGCGCGACGCGGCATCGAGTTGTACCCCGTCGCGTTCTACGTATATCGACGATCCGTCAGAGAAGAACATCGGGAATCCTCGATCGCACCCTCTCGAGCCGTCAAGCCACTCACACCCGCTTTTCGCTCGACGCGCTACCCAGAGAAAAAAACGAAAATAGAGGTAACCGATCGAGCGCGTTTGCGCTTACGCCAACGAGGAGAATCTCTCGAAAAGACGAATCGATTCTTTAAGAATACGGACAAACTGTGTTTCCGGGTTTGCCTTCGGCGTCGCTGGACCTTACGCGGAGATCGTTCCGCGGCAACGACGATAAATTCTATGCCCTGGCGGATTCCCTAGTTTAGCCTGCGTGGGTCTAGCGAATTATCCGTCTTTTTTGTCGAGAGTCGCGATCCCCGGCAACGAGGTTGCAACCCGCCCGAAATCGTTGCCGTTATAAATTGCGTAGCGATAGGAAGACATCGATTCGTCGATCGAATCGAGGGGATGTAACGTGTGTGCGCGCATTTAGTTTCTAGAATCGCCAACGACATGTTTATTATCGACGGTTTCTTATTTAAAACGGTCGTTAACGAGACACCGTTTACCTACG
>NW_022884016.1:0-25612 GCF_011952255.1 Bombus vosnesenskii | reverse complement strand
ATTCACTTCAGTGCAAACGAAATTACGATTTCGGCGTACGCGCATCGTTAAAGATCGAAGGATCATCGGACCCAGTGCGAATCTTTGCTACTACGAAGCCTTGCAGCAACTTTCAACGTTCCACTACGGTGAAACTAGACGAGAGGACTACGTTCAGCGCAGAGCAAGCCTACGAATAAGATTCGGAATCTAGAACCAACCAGAGAGGAAACATCGCTGAGACTCCTCAACGGTCATAGCTACTACGGTAAGCTGAAAAATCTGGATTCATTTTCACGATACCGTGTGAGAAAACCCAGTTTCTCAAGCGCTTCGAGTCCAAATAGCAACAGTAGTTCAGACTCAATAAGCTTAATTAGAATCATGCCCACATCACGAAAAGACAAAGTCGAAACTATTGAAACCGTTTCTACAAACGGAGGTACGGACAATTCGATTCGTGCCATATTCGACGTGATACAAAAACAAATTGAAATTCTTGCGCAACGCGTAGAAGAGACACAACGGACGGCCGACAGCGAAAATAAGAAGCGTGCAGCGGAAATAGAACTATTAGGCAAAAATATCTCCAAAATAAAAATAGGACGCGACGCTACTACAGAACTAGGCTCCCTTATTCCTATGGACGAATCTGTTGCCGCGAGAGATAGAACTTCCCCACCATGCGTTCCAATTCGAACAGAAGAAGACAACCATCCCTCTTACGAAGACCGTCCACCGCAATTCGCCTCTCCGAGCTTACGGGCCAAAGGCGGGATAGTATGTATTCCGCAATTAAACGGCGAAGACAATATCGGAGTAGAAGAATTCATACGCGAAGTACGCGAATTACGAGCCATGTGTAGCGAACCCACGCTACTATTAAAAGTGATCAAAATCTGCAATATGCCGATATACGAATACGGACACCTGTACGATGCCCTAAGACGAAACGTAGCCACCCAAGACTCTGTTAGAGAACATCAAGACCAGCTACGCGAAACGAGACAGCGTCACGACGAAAGTATGCAAAGTTATATCATCAGGTTCCGCAGAGCACTCAATAAGTTACAATACAGTACAACGAACGAATACCGTGACGAAATTACTAGACGAGCTATGAACGACAGGATTTTAAAAGACTCCGTGATCGATTTTATCCGAGGCCCGAAAGGCGAAATAGGACAATTACTACTCGCCAATCCACCATACAATATCCTTGAAGCCGAAAAGAAAGCCACCGACATCGAGCGATTCTTCAGGGAAGATCGAAATCGACGACCAAAACCAATAGAACGATTACGACTTCCTGAGCAGCAACGACTAACAACCAATAATCCTAATCCGCTCACTAAAAAACCAACTCCAACACCCAATCCAATGCCAAGAAGCTTCCGACAAACCGAACAAATACCACTTGCCCAAAGGACACAATTAAAATGCTTCAAATGCAACCAGATCGGACATGTCTCCAGTCAATGTAAAAATTTTCGAACACCCAGCCAATTTCCGAGACCACCAGCAGTCCACAATCTCGAGACACACAAGGAAGAAATAGAGAAACCAACAGACCAGACCTACGAATTAACGCCACAACGGGAAGACTACCCACAGTACTTTTACGATCCGACGGACAGCGACATAAATTCCTCATTGTCAGCGGAGCAGGAATTAATATACTCAAGCGAAGATGCGTATTACGAGCAAGAATAACAAAAGAACGGAAATTCTCGATGGGACACTCTAAATTTAAAACCAACGAACACGCTTCGATAAAACTATTTGGCAAAACTCTAGAATTTTTTGTGGTAGAAGACAACTTTCCAATTATAGAAGACGGCATACTCGGTTTGCCAGCCCTATCTAAATTTAAATTTGAACTCTCGAATCAACAATTAAAACTTGACAATAATATACTTTTATTGCAACAGGAAAACGACGTACCTCCAAAACAAGCAGTGTCAAAAACAGTCTACCTGGAAGGAAAACCAACAACGATATGCTTTATCAATGGTGGTGAGTGCCCAGCCAAAATGACTAATTTTATCGAAAATTCAAATACGTACGATCAAGTCTCCACGTTTAAAGATTTAGTTAGACTTTCGCATATAGAGAAAACCCTCCGTGAACCAATCGAAAAGATATTGCTGTTCTACCTCGACGTATTCAATCTAGAGATCGACTTATTACCATGCACTAACATTGCTAAACACACAATAACGTTAAAAGAAAATAAAATCATTAACACAAAATCTTAGCGACCGCCCGAATGCCATAAAGAAGAAATCAAACGACAAATGGACGAAATGCTACAAAAGAACATTATAGAACCATCTGATTCTCCTTACAATTCACCAGTCTGGGTAGTACCAAAAAAGGCAGACGCCTCAGGGAAACAGAAATGGCGAATTGCAATAGACTTCAGAAAAATGAACGAACTAACTGACCAGGACGCATATCCATTACCTGACATAGACGACATACTATCCCAACTAGGCAACGCAAAATTCTTCTCAGCCCTCGATTTATCCTCCGGATTCCACCAAATCCCAGTGGACATAGACTCTAAAAAGTACACAGCATTCTCCACACCACAAGGACACTATCATCACAATAGGATGCCATTCGGTTTAAAGAATGCACCTGCAACATTTCAACGCATGATGGATACCGCACTAAGAGGACTCATAAATAAACATTGCTTCGTATATTTAGACGACATTATAATACACGGACAGTCGATTGAAGAGCACAATAGCAACCTCGCGATAGCATTGCAACGCCTACGCGAACTCGGACTCAAAATACAGCCGGACAAATGCGAATTTCTCAAACCAGAATTAGAATATATTGGACATATAGTAACCGCCGAAGGTGTAAAGCCAAATCCCAAAAAATTAGAAGCCGTTAGCAATTTCAAACAGCCACGTAATCCCACAGACATCAAATCGTTATTAGGACTAGCAGGTTATTACCGTAAGTTCATCAGAAACTTTTCTAAGATCGCGAAACCATTGACCGAACTTACAAAAAAGGAGACACCATTTCATTGGACAGATAAAACCCAGGAAGCATTCCAGACATTAAAAGACAAACTCTGTTCATCACCCGTACTAAAATTCCCAGACTTTGCGAAACCATTCACATTAACGACTGACGCCAGTAACGAAGGTATAGGTGCACTCTTATCACAGGACGGACATCCATGTTGTTATATCTCGCGAACTCTAAACCCACCGGAACGAAATTATTCCACTACAGAAAAAGAACTTTTAGCAATAGTATGGGCCGTGAAATGCCTCCGACAATATCTGTTAGGACGGAAATTCCTCATCCGAACCGATCACCAAGCACTAAAATGGCTACAGAATTGCAAAGACCCCTCATCACGCTTGATGAGATGGCGATTAAAACTAGAAGAATACGAATACGACATAGAATACACGAAAGGAAAAGATAATACTGCAGCCGACGCACTATCTAGAATACATGTTCTGACCAGACGACGCGAAAATTTGAACATAGAACTCGATAAAAAATATCACGATTGGGAAAAATCTACCGACGCGTTACCCAAAATTCTCAAAATGACTCCGAACCGTAAATCTTTCTATCAATTATCCAAAACAGAGCTAGGAAATTACGACGGAATCGAATGGTTAACTAAATTAAGCGAAATTATTCATATAAACGAAAAGATAGGTATAGGCGACGACAGTTTCACAGAGACCGAGAAGAACGCGATCAAACAAATTTTACTATTCCTGAACGACGCCGTAAAAGAATTAAATTTTGCATGGGAACCAATTCAAACATATAGCGACGAAGAAATAGACGAATTATTGAAAGAAAATCACGATTTAGTAGGACACTCCGGTATACAAAAGACATACGACCGCATTCGTGAACGGCACAGAGTACCAGATTTGATGAAACGCATACGACAACATATAGAATCATGCGACACCTGCCAAACATCTAAAACTACACGTATCAGACCGCGCGAAGAACCTTGTATCACCGACACACCCCTCGAACCAAACGATAAAATTGCTATGGACTTATTAGGCCCACTGAAAAAGCCGAAAAAAGGCAATCAGTACATTCTATCCATACATGACGAATTGACAAAATACTTAATACTCGTACCACTAAAAACTCAGCAAACGGAAACAATTTGGAACGCACTCTTGAATCATTACATTTACATCTTTTCCGCTCCGAAAAAGATATTAACTGACCGCGGACAGAATTTTATATCTAGTTTAATGCAACAGTACGAAGACGCGTTCAAAATCAAACACATCAAAACGACATCCTTCCACCCACAAAGTAACGGATCGTTAGAACGGACACACGCAGTAATAACGGATATGTTAAAATCGATACAGCGAAATTCGGATGAAGAATGGGACGATCAACTTAACTTTGTATGCCTTGCATATAACACAATGATACACGACTCTACTGGTTACACGCCATTCGAACTCACATTCGGACACCAAGCCAATCTTCTCTCCACAATATCCAAGAATCCCCAACGCACATACGCAGACGAAGTCACGTTCCGCAAAAAGGAATGGGATTCTAGACTCCGACACGCTCGCGAAACATTGATCAAAAGTAAACAGCGATATCAGCGCGATCAAAAACGTAAAATTATAAAACCTCAATCAGTTTTCAAAGAAGGAGACTCCGTTTTAATACATAACGATCATAAAAGGCATAAACTTGATGTGGAATGGTTAGGACCGTACACGATTGATAAAGTATGTACTCCATACTATCTGATTCAAGACAAAAAGATACACGGTAATCGTTTAAAACCTTACATTCCAGGTCGACGCTCCTCTTTGCCGGAATAGTATCCGCGCAAATAAATATTACACCATTAGAAGGAAACTCTGTATTCGTAGGAAACATAGGAAAAGGATATTTATACAGCGACACTGCCAATGTAATAGTAGGATTAGACACTAGCGACATATACGAACAGATAAGCGCAATAGAATCATATAAATTAACAAGAGACTCACGTGCAATCAGCAAACAATACGTCGAAGAGTTAGGCGGATTACAAAATCGCATCAATAACCTAAAGCAACTCGCAAAACACTTGAAAGCGTTAACACATACCCGGAGCACACGAGGTCTGCTTAACATCATAGGTTCCGTATCGAAAAGTCTGTTCGGAACTCTCGACGATGATGATCTTACGCTCATAAACAAAAATATGGACAAACTATTCGATGATAATAATAAAATCAAGACCATAATAGCTAATCAAACAGCACTTATTAGAAAAATTGTAAACTCAGAAAACCTAAACCACTTAGGGAGATCATATAGTGATATATTAAAATTACAACAGCAGGCAAATATCGATAGATCTATGCTTAAGATGATCATGAAAGTCGACACCGCGATGCAAACTTTACACTTCCAATTAGATGAAATACTTAACGTCATGATATTAGGCAAACAAGGAATAATTAGTCCACAAATACTTGACCCGAATGAATTCATAGAAAATTACGCCAAGGCAATAGGTAGCCAGATGTACAACACCGCGATTTCTGCCAAAACCGAACATTTTCAATTCATACTCGACATCAGTGACCTTAAAATCTTCACAATAGATGACAAAATATTTTTCAAAATCATAGTACCTTTAGTCTCTAACACAGAATGGAACATATTACAAGTATATCCTATCCCGAGTAAAAGAAATGGAGTATTTTTGGCTCCAGTAGTCGAACATCAGATATATTTAACTTCAGGTCTTTCGCTTATAAACGCTGATATCGAGTATTTCAACAAACTTTGTAAGAATCGAGCCGGAACCACTATATGCAAACAAACACTACCAATCCATGACAGAAATTCAAGAATCGATTGTCGCAGCGAAATAATAAATTTCAAACCACACATTAAACATTGTCAAATAACTGTACTTAAGATTGAAGACATTAGCTTTATACCGCTCAAAACTAGCAACTGTTACATTGCGATACCAGCAAATCCGATAGAAATAGACACAATTTGCCAAACGAAACATACCTTACAAAAACTTGACAAGCCTTCCATCATAAGAGCTAACACTTCTTGCGATATATTGTACAAAGACGAACACATGCGTATAGGCGGAACAAAAAACGAAGTCATATACGAAATCAAAACAAAAACCCTAGCGCTCAAAACAAACGATAGTTTCACTCATCTATTGGATAAACTCGAGCGAGCACCGAAAATAATAGATAATTTACAAGCCTATAAAACAACGACCGATAAAATAGGCGACGAGATAGAAACTCTTAATTTCGAACACAGAATTTAAAATATACAGTATTGGGGACTAACCACGCTCCAGATATCAGGGTACATAGCATTAGGCATACTAGGTATATATGGATTAAACAAAATAGGGGTATTCAATGCATCAGGAAATGTATACCGAACAAATTATGTATCAATTTATTTTGCTGCCGAAATGAAACTGTAATCAACAGCCACAATGCGACAGCCCCACCAGTACCACTCACCCTGGGCTCAACACCCAACATCTATATTCCGACCAACACATACCACTCAGATGAAGAGGAGGAATCAGCTGTAATTTTCAAGCCACGTCAAGTCCGATTCCACAAAAGTCTTCTGAAGAGAACTTGAGGGATCAAGTTCAATCTAAGAAGGGGGGAATGTCACAGACGAAATTCGGGCAGCTGTATATAACAAACCGAAATTCCGAACGCCTTATCGCGTGTGACCGTCCGGTCAGCATGCGTTCTCAGCCGCCTGAGTGGCATTCGATCACTCCAGCCGTTCTCCGAATTTTACACTAAGTATAAACAAAACCTTCTCCCACTCCAACGAATGGAAGAATATAAATGCACCCTTCAAAATCATCCAGTCGGTCTAAAAAAAATTCCTAACTAATCCAAGTATCGAAAGCGTATCATCGCGAACCGAAAAAATTGTATAAATTGAGTAAAAAATAAAAAGAACTTCATCTCCATTTCGGAAATTAACAAGTTCCTTATTTCTACCTTAATTTTACACGACAAGAGCAACGTCGAAAGAAACGGCGTAGCCAGCCGTTCTCACGAAACTCGCTCGCTCCAAGAATCCCGTGGCTCTCTTTTTCGTCCGCGGTCACCCTTTGTCCGTGAATTGGCATTAAGCCGCACCCCGATCTGTGCGCAGATCGTTTTCCACTGCGAACACTGTAAAGGGCAATTGTACGTCGAGTCGTGCGCGGAAGCCTTTATCCCGCGGGTTACATTATCGCAGCCCGTGGTTTCCGTATAATCGCCCTATAGCGAGCCGCGTTAATTCCAATTTATTCGCACTTTCGAAACGTGGCTCGAAACTTGATCCGTCTTATGCTCGCCAGTCCGTATCCTCGATACGAGAGATCGATCGACGTATTCCGCGTATTCGTCTCTTTTAAGCCGCCAAAGTAGCCCCGCGAAAGTAGCGCCAAAACCCCGATCTTTTATCATTTAATATATATCCTATGTTTTATCGTTCTTGCATTGTTTTGTTCCTCGACGTTGCACTAATCGGAGCAGATGCAAAGTGTTGGATAATCGATTCGAGATAATGGGATCTCGAGCGACAGGCGTCGTAGACCCAAGGACAACCATGCCCGGACAGTGTCACGGTTACGAGCGCGAAGCCTTTTAATCGTCTTTCGCTCGTAATATGCGCTCGTACGCGCGTATTACGCCGATCCCGACACCGATCACGATCGATCGCGAGATCGCCAAATTAACGCTTAAAGCGACCTTCCAATCGCTACGTTCGGATCACGTCGTCGGCGCAGGTACCGCAGTCGAGGTTGACACCTCCTCCTTCGCTCGTCTCGTCGTTTCTTGCTGGATCGCGAGAGAAAAGGGCTGATATCCTCTGAAACGCGCGACGCGGCATCGAGTTGTACCTCGTCGCGTTCTACGTATATCGACGATCCGTCAGAGAAGAACATCGGGAATCCTCGATCGCACCCTCTCGAGCCGTCAAGCCACTCACACCCGCTTTTCGCTCGACGCGCTACCCAGAGAAAAAAACGAAAATAGAGGTAACCGATCGAGCGCGTTTGCGCTTACGCCAACGAGGAGAATCTCTCGAAAAGACGAATCGATTCTTTAAGAATACGGACAAACTGTGTTTCCGGGTTTGCCTTCGGCGTCGCTGGACCTTACGCGGAGATCGTTCCGCGGCAACGACGATAAATCCTATGCCTTGGCGGATTCCCTAGTTTAGCCTGCGTGGGTCTAGCGAATTATCCGTCTTTTTTGTCGAGAGTCGCGATCCCCGGCAACGAGGTTGCAACCCGCTCGAAATCGTTGCCGTTATAAATTGCGTAGCGATAGGAAGACATCGATTCGTCGATCGAATCGAGGGGATGTAACGTCTGTGCGCGCATTTAGTTTCTAGAATCGCCAACGACATGTTTATTATCGACGGTTTCTTATTTAAAACTGTCGTCAACGAGACACCGTTTATCTACGACCGATCTAGTCGCATTTACATCGAGTTGCTTTCCGTGGTTCGAACGATTCGAATTCGTACAGCCGATTTACCGGATATTATCGACGACCGGACCTCGAGGCTCGAAATTACGAGGGTCGACAGCCTGATGATAACGCGTCGCCATTCTTCGGGCGTATTTCGATCGCTGTTAATCCGGCCTCGTTCTGCGAGCTGCAATCCGATCGAACTCTCGACGGAAAAATCCTCGACGAGTGCGTCTCCGATCGAGACGACGCGGCGACGACGACGTCTGGAACGTCGAATCCCTCTGCGATCCTTAACGACTCGACACACGCGAGAACTCGAAGCGGGAGAGTGGAAACGCGCCGGATCGGGATCGGACTACTCTTAGGCCGGATATGCAGGCTTTATTTGCCCGTGATAGAGGAGTTGCATAAGGAGAAGGCGAGTGCACGGAAGGCTGGTGGGAGCGATGAAGCGGTGCGAGAGGGAGAAGCTAGGTTTTGCGAACGTGGACGAGCGAGAAGGAACGAGAAGGGAGGGTTAGGTCGAGCAGGTCGTTGACGGTTGGAGGATGATGCCGTGTGGTCCCAGAATCGATCCCGGCCCGCCACCACCCCGACGCCGCAACCACCAAGCGTCGGCTAACTAATTCTCGCAGATGTACGCGAGTACGTATATAGGCGCACACTTGCGCGACACGGGCTTTCCTCTCCCCATCCAGCGCCGCTCCAACGACCGCTTCTCATCCACTCTCATCCACTCCGATCTACCGACCTTCTCGTCCTTCTCTTCTCCGCCCTCTCCTACGCCACTCTACGTTCCGCTCTACGCTCCCGTCTGCGTTTCGGTCTACATGGTGGCCAAGCCTCGGCCGAAACCTAGGCCACCATGTACCGCATACGATACGAACGTATCATCGTCGTCGTCGGATCACCGAGAGAGCAGGCTGCTGTCGCGCACAGGCACGCTACGACGCACATCGTTACCCTCTTCTCTCTGCGAACGCTGACACCGCGTCGTACCGCTGTTGCACGCGTGTCTGCCAACTCGCGCGAAAGCCGGGTACCAAGCACAGACGTGGCGCGAATCGTACGCCGTGCTCGAAACGCCGAGCGAAACCAGGTTTCGTCGGAGCTCGCCGCCGCTTCCTACTTTGGATGGAAATTTCCGCCGGGTCCATCAGGTTCGAGCGTCGAGCCGAGAAACGAAAACGCGGCACGCTCCATACGAAAGAATCGGATGTACGCGAGAACGTAAACGAAAGGATCTGCTCTCCCGCGAACGAGCACGGCGACTTTCTTCGGAAATTTACAATTTTGATGCGCGGCGTTGCCTAGCGAAGCGATCACGGTGTCGGTGTTCGAGGCGTGCTTTTTCCGTCTTCCGCTCGTATTCCGCGCTCGCGATCGTTCACGGTCCGTCGACCACGTCCGCGAAACTCCCTCGCCACCGCTGTTCGCTTCTCGCGAACGTCCGCGTGCGCGCCCCTTCTTTTCGCAACGTTCCAAACGTCCCGTGTTGTCGCAAAAATTACCTCGTTGCAAAAAGACACCGAGTTTTATCGCGACCAGCGGCAGAACGAAGGAACCGATCCGCCGCGGTGCCTACGTGCTCTGGACGCCGTTAGCGAGCGCTCGCGCGGGCCTGCGTTGTTGTGAATATAATCGGACGAAGAATCTTATTCGATTTAATTTCGCGATGCTAAAGCAAACCGTGTTTCTTCGTAGAAGAACCGCTCGCGGTGCAGAGCAAACAAATTTTCACCAACTTGGATGTTTTCCCCTTATTTTGCCTTTTTTCTCCCCGAGGGACCATTCGTCGAGAAGACAGCAAGCAACGGCTGTTCATTTTCGCGAATCCAGCGAGGATAATTACGGATAAAATCTTGAGAAACAGTCGCTAAAAAATGACCGGTCCCAAAGGGGGGAAGGATAGAACGGGAAAACGGATGTTCGGGCTTGCTAGCGGCCACGGTTTCACATAAATCACCGGAGGTGAAAGAGCGGGAGCAATCTGGCCGAATATCGTATTTAGCTCTATCCGGCAAAGATTTATTTACGAAGTCGAGCTAACCACCGACGATACGTTTCCTTAAATCGCAGTGCCGCGTGGATACAAGCCTCCCGTTCCACGATCTTCCACTCCGTGTTCGCGCAGAAAGCGTAGAAAGCGTAGAAAGCGTAGAAAGCGAAGTTTGAAAAATTCGCGCATCTTTGGCGAACGGCGAAACGAACGTGCGGTCGCGGAAAAGAAAACTATTAAAGGAACGAACGAGTAGGTGGATGGGCGAGCAGAAGAACGGGTAGAGAGAGAGAGAGAGAGAGAACAGAACGAACGAATAAATTAACGTTTCGAAGACAACGGGACGAAGACAATGGAACGAAGGGAGTCATCGGGATGTTTGAAACGCTGCGAGGATATCTGAACTATTTCGTTTCTAACGAGTGAAAGGAAAGGAGAAGAAGCTTGCGCGCTAACTAGGCGAGAGAAACAATTGGAACTTTCACGATAAATAGGAAACGATTTTGCCTAGAATCGCAAACGAACACCGTTTCGATCCTTTAACGGGGGTTGTATCGATCGCGCGACCTGACACCTGCGACTTCAATGGCGAGAAACGAGAAGAGTTGGAGCAACTGCTCCACGAAATTTTTGTAATTCTCGTTTCCAGCGTCTAAATACGCGCGACGGTGCACAACGAAGCGTGCAGGAAGAAAGCCGACAGACGGAATCGCGTCCCCCTTCCGTTTCGAAATACAGCGGTGGCGGTAGAAACGTAACGGCGAGGCAGAAACTGTCGACGAAAGCGCGAAAGATCGCGTCTGATTTTTTCGACGAGCGACGCCTCTCTCTCTCTCTCTCTCTTTCTTTCTCTTCGCTTGGATTTTACGATGCGCCCGCGCCCTCTTCTCTCTGTCTGTCGAGAGAAGCGGGGGCAGAGAGACCGCGCTAAGTCACCTGTAATTTCCGGCCGAGAAGTAGCGGGTGGCGCCGCCCACCTTCCGCGAACGGCTTCTTAAGTCTTCTTGACCGTGGCGAGATTTTTCGGACCGCTGGTTGCTTATTAACGATGACGATCGAACTCGTTAACGCACCGAGCACACCGTACACGCCACTCGAATTCCAAATGGCCGCTCTCCGCGGAGCAAGTTAAGCTTTATCGAGCCCGATTGAACTTTGTAGTCGCTCGTGCTCGTCTTTCGTAGCCTGTCTCTCGCGGTGGGTAAATACCGCCCTTACGATCTCTTTCCTTCTCCCGTGTACGCGGCTACGCGATAAATTTGATATTTCGTAGTAGAGCAGCGCCGATCGCGAACAGTAGCGAAGCTTTATCGCTTGCGAATGAACATCGTCGAATATTTCGGCGTAATACGGTGGCAAGATTTTTCGGTTTATGCGTTCGTAGTGGCGATAATATTCGACGGAAGAAGGAGATGAGACGGATCTAGCACTTGCCAGCTTATTCGACCAATTCGAATCGTATCCCACAAAGGAGATGACCATCGCAATCGACTCCCCGAAAGATACGCAGATGGGAGAAGGTCGAACCCAGTTCTTTACGTTCTTTCGTCTTTAAACGAAAGTTGTCTGAAAGTGATTAGGTTTCTCGTCGTTTAAAGATTCGAGGCCCCTCGCTAGAAAAACGAATTGAACGCGAATGACACCGTTCGAAAGATTCGTATTTACGAGGCAAGATACGCCTGGCGTCGGTTTACAAGGATATCGAACTGCGTCAATTATCGTCGGTGTGTCCAGAGGAGCGATGGTATTTACCGGGCGAGCCGGGTCGATCGCTCGGTTCAATAAAATTCTCGTTAAGGGAGAGATAGCGAGGTGTAGGCGAGTCGGTGACGTGGCACATAGCCAGTCGGTGTGTTACTACGAAATTACGAAGCAATTTCGCAGGAAATATATTGGGAAATGATTTCGACGCCGACATCGGAAGTATCTATTACACGACTAACGTTACCGTTACACGAGACCAAGCTTGTACGGATTATAACGACGAGGTTGATGTCGCGTTGAGCCTGTATCGTCGGACACCTGCCACGAGCAGATTGACGTAAGCAGGCCAACGTCGATTATAGGAGATGGTATTACCGGCGGTCACACAGATTTTCCTACGAATCGTCGGTCTCGTATTTGCGATTTCGTAGGTATCCTGCCGAGGAGGACAGCCAATTTAAGGACAAGCATATTGGCTTCGAATCGAGGCGAGAATTCGTTCGGCGAATTTGCTTCGAATTTGCTTCGAATTCGCTTCGACGAAGATTTCCTATCAAATTATTCGTGTCGTTCGTATTCGAGTTCCTTTCCCAACGTTCCGCGCAGGGAAATTAAAAGGGACGATCTGAAAAAAGCAGAGTAAACTGGAGTAGCTTTGACCTGTATACCAGGTTCAAAAGGTAGTTTAAACGTTTCGGTATAGTTACATGTTTAATTAAGGAACGGTTAACCGGAATATCTTTGTAATTGAAAAGCATTGAATTCCGAGTAAAGTTGGCGAGCAGATTTCAGCTCGTTGAAGGGTCTTAAACGAGGTCGAAAATTCCACTAACGTCTATCTTGGAACACTCGATGAAAAGGATCCGTGGAGTAATGATTTTCCACAAACTTTATTCGGCATGTCCCTCGTACACGATGACGTAAAGCGACCAACCATCGTGATTAACTCAAATACGGCGGAAGAAGAGAAAGAAAAAGAAAAGTATCGTGGAGAAAAGGTAATACCATCGTAACCGTCGTAAATCGTTGGCAGTTGTCGCGTGTCGATGGTACGTTGATCGGGTCGGTTGCACGCGGAAGCTCTTTATCGACGGACTCGAAAAAACCTTCACATCCGGCGATCGCTAAGCAATTTAAGTTTAGCGGAAAATCCATTTTTCTGGCGAAGAAAAGAGTGCGAGCTAGCGGCGCGTGGAAAATATTAACTGATTTATATCCCGGGATTTAATAACCTGGCGACGTTGGGCCGCAATACAGAGGCTCTCAATTACAGTCGGGACAGCGTCGTTAATACAAAAGGAGGCTCTTACGGTCTATAGATGGCGGGCCTTATCGTTGGCTCTCTGCCATCAGCAGGTTTCAGCGACGCTGCCTCGATATATCGATACAACCCCCCATTGGGTGAAACGACAGCGGGCTGGCTGCTGCTTTTTCGCTACGGTCGGACCCGCGCTCCCTGTCGCGAAATGCTTTTGCGTCACGATGGTTTCGCGTCGGTTGTTTGCGCGCCGTTTCGTTACATTCCTGTGACTATAACGCCTGGTTACGAGTCGAAAATCGTTTCGTTTCCCGCTGATCTTTGCACGAGTACGAATTTTTCTATTTTTCGACAGTGGATTATTTTTACAAGTTTCTATACGCGAACATTCGTTGATGTATGCAACGTCGTATACGTATTGTCGTTGCTTGGACGCTGGTTTGCTGAACAGCGCGACGTTTTTTCCATCGCGGGAATCGCACAGACGCGTAAAGCGAAGGTCACCTTGGTATTAGGTATTCTCTTTGAGAAACGTGCAAGCAGAATATGAGAAAAACGGCACGAGACGCGTTGCAAGGCGCGAGTTGATATACTTGTAGGTATAGCCAGAAGCGGAAGGAGTTTTCGCGGAGACTCGAGTTTCCAAGACTGACCGGGGCACTCGTCGCGTCTATTTCGCAGGATCGTTTTATTTTAGAAAAACCGGTCTCGCCGTTCTCTCCAGTCGGCGCCCGTAACTTTTCGCAAACTCTGTTGCCAAATTCCTGGCGAAGAGATGGAAACACGGGCGGCTGGATAGCGCGGTCCACGGGGAAAATTTTGTAAGAAAGAAATTTTTTAACAGGAGTCGGCCAGATTTTTTCCGCGCACCGATTCTGCGTCGCCAGTGCGAATTTCCGCGAAATTTTTCACGCGTGTGTATAAAAGGACGACCCTGGATGAAACCGGGCCGCGTATTTCGCGTAACGTTATTTGCTCGCCGTAGGGTACTTGCAAACAAACGCGTATTTGCCCGTTCATTACATTCGTTTGGCAACAACGTTGCCGTTGCCGTTCTCCCCCCCCCCCTCATCAGCGCATGGTTTTTCACGTGTTTATCACTGGCGATTTATGTTCCGCGTTGATTAATTTTTCAGCAGAAATTCAGCGACCGTTCCGAGGCAGGCCGCTCGAATATTCGCTGGTTTAGCTCGGGCGAACGCCGAAGATTCGTTTCTGCCGAGCTGCAACGGCAAACAGGTCGTTAAGCCTTTAAGTTCAGGCCTCGAGTGTACAGAGCAAACTCACGGCTGTTCGCTCGCCGCGCGTTCCAATGGCAACGACGATCGGCAACGCAGCGATTAGGCATCGCGACAACGCGCGCCGAAACTTGGATCGGCCAGACCAACCACTGCGAAAGAAATTCTCTTTCCGTAGGATTCTCGAGAGGGGTCGGATTTCGATCGCAATCGCTATCCCAAATTGCGCGTCACTGGTTTACAAACGGTTCGAACGTAACAGCAGCTAGCTGTAAAATCGACGACTTGAAATCCGCTGGGGCGTCGAGGGGCATGCCTCGAAATGCCCGAAAGGCTAATTAGTTTATTTTCGCACGACGGTGGGGCGATGCCCCGGTTAGCGAAACTCCCTTTCCGAATCGTTGATCAGTGTACGTAATATTATACGACGGGTTATTTACCGAGGTTACGACGCTCGCTCGATCGCTTGTAGCCGTGCGCGTAATTCTACTTTTCTTCCCGTCGTTTTTAAACCCAAGCTAGCGAGGTGCTCCTTCAACTCCTTCGTATTCATTTCCTCAACATCTTCATCTTCGTCACAATCACGCTCAGCTCTCTGTACGTTTTCTAAATCTCGTTGACCGGTTAGCTCTTCACCGCCCGTCGATCCCTTACGATACGATTGTCCAGCCCTACACGCCCGATTCAGCCTTGCAATCAGCACTGACCCGATATAGGGAGGTTCATTCGCGCGAGCTTACTCCTCAGCTCCTCCAGCGTCGAACCCTCTTCACCCGACAATCGTTCGTCCCCGACGTTTGCCATTTTTCACACTACACAAACTTAAACCGTCAACGATATCGTCTTTTACCGCACCGCGTACCGGTAAATTCACAACTAGCTCGAATAGCTCTGTTAAACCGTTTCGTTTTTTGTCTTGTCCAATCCCGGCTGAGCCTCCCAAAAATGTAATATCGTGATATAATGTGTTTACAAAGAGTGGACAATAGAGATGTTAATCAGACAGAAAAAGACGATTGTTGTTCAACCTGAACTATTCACACCAAACGTACAGAAAACAGCGCAATCCACACTCTCTCGGCAACGCCACTCGCAACCTCCGTCTCCGCTCAACTCGCACTCTGCTCCTCGACTCGCACTCTCTGCTTTTCGACTGCCTCTCGGGCCGTTGTAGCGCTCTATTGTGTATTGCTGGGCCCACCGCACACGTGTTTTACAGACGCTCGTAGCCAGGGTCACGAAGGTCTTTTCGGCTATTTACCTATTTACCTGAAGGACCCGGTAATGCGTTGATGGAGCCGACAGCGCCACGGCTCTCGCGACATTGTCCGTAGTTAGCTCGACGTTTCTTGGGCCTTTCGTCCACGATACTACATTTCCATCCGCTTTCCGCGGCTCCACCAACTTTATTAATGTCTCGTGTTACAAACCGTACGTCCGATATGCTCTACCATCGAATCTCTCTTTCATCTATCTCTTCGTATTCGACGCTGAATTTGTATTTTCATGCGGATTACGCGGTCCAGGGAATTTTGGTCGTTCCGGTTTTTACTTATTAATTGGAATTTAGAAATTTCAAAGTTATCGTAGACATCTAGGGACGGGTTGTTCGGAGGTCTCAAAGTTTCCAAGGAGAACGATATTCGGCCAATCTAACTGCTCGGGTTAGGTCGTTTGAATTAAAAAAAAATCTGCACGTTCGATTTCCAGATAAATAAAATTTTTCGAATACGATTCGCAGCGCGAAATTCGAGCAGCGGCTATTCGATACGACAATTGCACGATATAGAAGGGGTTTGTAACGCGCGCAATGCTTGCGTAGAATCTCGATAGGTACGCGGTATTTGTCGACTATCTATAAATATCGAACAGTTCGACTGGCTGCGCGAAGTAGCGAGTTTCCACGCACGAGCAATAACGTTTACAATATATTTCAACTAACGGCAAATAGCGGTAATTGTACGCCAGCGTTTTGCCACAGCGATCGTGCGATAGCCAGTGGTACGTACGGCTCGTTCGTATTCACATTCGTGAAACTTAAATTCGGATCGCGCGAATGGCGAATCGAAACAGATCGAATGCGAGACTTCGGGGGGAAAACGATCGATCGGAGGGTATTCTGACTAATTCTCGGACTAATTCTCCGACTGATTCTCGAACGATGCCGCTCGAACGTGGACGAACCGTGTTAATGGACGATCTAATTTGCAGTTAATCGGTTAATCTGTTAATCGGTTTAAAACGCTCTATATTTAACCGGGCATTCTATTATACTTGGCTGTTTCATTCGCTAATTTATCATTTCATCTCGGCTCAGCCGGCACATCGTCGTTCCATCAGTCGCGTCGATCGAGCGAGCGGAATTTAAATTACCCGTATAATCCTCGAGCGGTATCGCGGCTCGTTAAAATTACACCGACAGATTTATTTGCCGCGCGTTTGACGGATGGCATGCCGATCGACCCAGCGCGCTCGCATGATTCCAAATTCGAACATCTTGTCGCGTTTTCCACGTTACGTTGAATCGCCGAGTACGTTACGTCGTGAAATTTGAAATGCGCGGAACGCGCGTAACGCGCGTCCACGTAAGATTTGCGTTTGCCAATCGTAGCCGAACTCGACAGCAAACGCGGCGCTTCGGAGTGGATCTCGGTGCGGGGCGGCGCAGCTAAGCGTTCGGGTCTGAAAGCACGTTCCAGCCTTTTGATCGCCAGGCTATTTTCTTCCGTGCGGCCACTTTCATCGTTCCACGCTACGGATTTTCAGCTGAATTTACGCCTGAAATCAGCGGTTTGCTCGTTGGTTACTAGTTGGAGTCGTCTGATAGACGAGTAGGTGCGAGGGAGCGGCCGGCAATTAACGTAGCAGTCGATTCTAGCCAGTTTCGAAGTTTCGTATCCCGGCACGTTGGATCCGGTATATCTGTTAGATCCGTGGCAGCCGAGCCGTGGGACAGGCAATTAGTGTGAGCGGATAAGGGCTCGGCTTGGGACCGGCCGCGCCATTCCTGGAGTATAAAACTTATACTGGCTTCGCTCTATAGATGTTCGGTATTTATTATCCACTTCCTGACGGCCAATGCCCGGGGAACGGCGCGCAGGTGGTCGGCGCGCGACTTGGAAAATCCCTGCCCTCTCCTTTCGGGTCATTGGACAAGTTGAACCTGCCCTTTCGGGCGGCAGCTCGCTTAGCCGGCGCGGCGCGATGCGGGCATCTCGCCGCGCCGTTACCAGCGGGGGCCACGAGGAGGCGGAGCTGCCAGCGTGTTGCTCGGTCCCAGCAGGTTGGCTTTCCAGCCGATTATTACCTGCACCGTCACAGTACTCATTTGCATGAGTACCGCCTGCGCCGACGGTCGCAGGGAGTCCGTCCTAGATCTTCCTTGCCTTTCCCTTTTCTTGTTCTTTTCTTTTGTGCTGTTTCTTGCTTTTTTGTTCGTTTGTATTGCGTTTCTCTGTTTAGGGTCCGGTGTCGTCGTTGGTCTCTGTTTCTCTCAGCGTCGCGGGTTCTTCTTCTTCTTCCTCTTCTTCTTCTCCCCCTCTGCGCTGTTGGGGCGGTCTCCGTGCCAGCCTTGTACTCCGTCTTGGAGGCCGGTCTGTCGGTCCACCCGGCTGTGGTGCTCCTCTCCCTGAGTTTCGTCCATGTGGCAGGGGTCCCTCTGCCTCTCTCGGAATTCCCCTTTTCTTCTCCTCCTTCGTTCGCAGGACACTCCTTGTGAACTGGAGGAAGTGGGGGTATACGTCCTTCGTTATAAACTCCCACTTTTCTTTTGGCCAGTCTAGCTTTAGTTCGCGTATCGCGTTCCGCAGTGTTTGACGGTCTTCTTCGAAGAGAGGACATTCCTCGAGGATGTGGTGGGGGGTTTCCTCGTTGCCGCAGTCGCACGTGTCCACTTCGCTCAGGCCGAACGTCTTGAGTTTGCTGTTAAAGTCCCCATGACCGCTGATGAACTGTGTCATATAGTGGTCGGGTCTCACCCAGCGATTCCCAAGCCTGTCCTTAATGCTGTCGAAATACTCATGGGTCGTTCTTCCCTTGCTCGTGGTCTGCCAGCGTTCCTGCCACTTCTCTATTGTTTGCCTGGCGATTTCCTTTTCGCTGCTCGCGTAGTCTTGGCCTTTTTTCCATCTGTATTTCCTTGTTCGGGCTTCGATGAGGAGGTCGATCGGGATGACTCCGGCGGTGACCTGGAGGGCCTCTGTTGATGTTGTTCTATAGGCCTTTGTCACTCGGAGGAGTGCCGTCCTCTGCGATCTTATAAGCCTGCTCCTAGCTTTGCCTTTCAGCAGGTCGCTCCAGCCGGCTGCGGCGTATGTGGTTATCGGCTCGAACAGACCTTTGTACAGGGTACGCATGGCCGCGTGTCCGAGTCCCCACTTTGCCTTGGCCACTCTCGCGAGGCTGTTGAATAGTTTCTGGCATTTTTCCGTGGTCTCGTGTACATGCTTGTTTATTTTCAGGCTGCTTTCTAGGTACACTCCCAGGTACTTGATCGCTTGTTTCATTCTTACGCTTCTGCCACCGATCTTGATGATCGGCGGCCTCTCCGCGTCTAGCTTGCCCTTAACTAGTATCATTTCCGTTTTCTCCGCCGACAGCGTGAGTTTCTTCCTGGCGCACCACGTAGCAACGCGCGTGACTATGTTCTGTCCCTTCTCTTGCAGTTCGGTCCTCGCGTTCCCTGCGACCAGGATCACTATGTCGTCCGCATACGCGACCGGTTCACACTCTGCCGCGCTTGCCGTGAGTTCGGCTAGCAGGTCGTCGAATATTAGGTTCCAGAAGCTTGGACCCAGTACCGACCCCTGCGGGCATCCCTTCGTGACAGGTTTGCTGACCGTGTCATTTTTCCCCGCGATTCGCACGGCTCTGTCCGAGAAGTAGCTCCTCGTCAGTCTATACAAGTTGGCGGGGCAGTCTCTTCTTTTCAGCTAGTGCAGCACGTTGGGCCACCACACGTTGTCGAACGCTCCTGATATGTCGAGTGCGATTGCCAATATGTGGCGGATAATGCTGTTCTCTACGCAAGCACATTGGATAATTAAATGTTAACTTTTCTTAAAGGTACGATACATATACGTGAACATTAATAATTTACTTTAATAATTAATAATACAATTGAGTGTGATATATTTTAAAGCAGGGCTAAGCACATACACCCACGTCACAATTTTCACATTCAAGGGAGCTAGTGCTTTTCAAATTGTTTTTCGTTTTCTATTTTCTAGCGACATTTCTAGGTTAAAAATTGTAAAATATTGTAAGGATGCGGATCGGAATGTTAAAAAGAGCATCTAATAATTATATATTTATTTTAACGGAAAGCAATAATTGATACCTGACGCTTGTGTATCAAAAATAGACTATATATTTTGCCTGTATATATTGTTAACGCTGTTATAAAATATTGCGTGGACAAGAAAAGTGTGAAACAAGACAAACGAAAACGTGCGTTTAGCTTAAACGGTGACCGAGTACCTCTCCAAGGTCGGTGCTGCTGATATTTAAAGGGGTCCTCCCTAAGGTCGGTGCAGCTGATATATAAAGGGGGTCCTCTCCAAGGTCGGTGCTGCTGGTATATAAAGGGGGTCCGATTCCCGGCGGAGCCAGCACCATCCGACCTAGACACGTAAACTAGGCGGATCAGTATAGTCGAACATTAACATTCGAAATTTTTTCGAAAGCTTGAAAGCCATGGAGATTTTACAAAAGACAAACGATCGGTTCCGAGAAGGAGTTCCCGTCCGGGTGGTTCGAGTCGAATCACTTACCACCATGTGGGTTCGTTTGGCTGGATCGCCGAAGATAACCCAAACACTCAATTTGAAGATGATGGAACATCCCGTGGAGTACTTGCCGAAGGCGAAAAGTTTAAGAACAGGCATGCTAGTCGCCGTGCTAGTAGATTTTAAGGAATCTAGCGCTTGGGAAAGAGCCACCCTTTTACAAAGGACCATGACTGGCTACATCGTCTTTCTAATCGATTGGGGGTTAGAGAGCGAGCAATGTCTCGATTCAATACGGCTGCTGCCCCGTAATTTGGCAAAAATGGCACCGTGGGCTGGAAAAATCGTTCTGCCAGGTGTACGAGAACAACCGATCCAAGGGAAGAGACATCGAGTGGCCCAATTCACCATGTTGAGACGGACAGGGAGCCTAGTCAACATCGATCCTTCTCCAGGAGAAGCAATAACTGCAAGGTTGCTGCTGGACCGAGAGCCGGGAGTATCCGCAAGAGATATGGCAGCATACTGGCTGGAGTTGGGATACCTCGATCCCGAATAATCGCTACTATTGCCAGACTCTTTTTTTCTAAGTATAATAATTCTTGTATGTATGGTTTTGTATGTATGGTTGTATGTACAGTTTTATGTGGATATTTGTATTTTTTTATATATATATATTACTACTGAATTGTATATTCTTAGTCAAGTTTGGTTTTGTATGTCTGGTTTTGTACGTATGGTTTCGTATGTATGGTTGTATGTACAGTTTTATGTGGATATTTGTATTTTTTTTTATATATATTACTACTGAGTTGTATATTCTTAGTCAAGTATGGTTTTGTATGTCTGGTTTTGTATGTATGGTTTCGTATGTATGATTGTATGTACAGTTTTATGTGGATATTTGTATTTTTCTATATACATTAGTACCGAATTGTATATTCTTAGTCAAGACTGTAGGTGAATAAAAACTAATGAAAGCTTAAAAACTTGTTAACTCTCTCTTATCCTTCCTCCCCATTCACACAAGTCCTAAAATACTAAATTTAATGTTCAGCTGTACGAATTGCAATGTACATAATAAAAAAAAAAAGAATAAAAAAGTAAAATAAAATAAAAAAAGGAATAAAAGAAATAAAATAAAATAAAAAAAAGTTAAATTTAAGATATCTTTTAAACTAATCATTTTGCAAATCAAGTACTTGTATACTCCTCTGTAGAGAATCAAAAACTGCGGACCGGATCGTCCATCCAGAAAACGAGAAACCCGAGGAAGAGGAATTGCTCGTGTTGCTGTTAGGTCGCGTCGTCGTCGCTTCGCTTATCGTTGGACACACGCTGATCGAACAACGGCGCCTTTTCACGGATCCCTCGTGTTTTTCCTCCCTTTCGGTTTCGTGACCCACGGAGAAAGGCGCCGAGCAACGCGAATCTCGATGCGTGGCATAACGTTGTTTCGTCGGCCCGGCCTTTGACGCTGGTCGCGGCAGCGAATCGATACATCCTCGATCGACGCGTGGCGGCGATACGCGTTGCTCTCGTCCCCCTGAGACGCGTAATTAAGAACGACGATCGAAGAACGACGGAGAATCGACGGACGAGGAGGCGGATGAATTCGTTGGATATCGTAGAGCCGGCGATTATCGCTGCCCGATTAATAACCGCGACCCTCTTCTCCGGAGTTCGTGGGTTACGACGTTTAGTCGCGATATTAACATACCTCCAAAGATTACAGGCGTAAGCCTGCTTCGTTCGCTTTATCGCGACTCTTCTTACGATCTCCGTCGAACGCACCCCTGCGATATTTAATCGCACGGGGACGAGGATCGTACGAGTGCTCCTCTTTCCCTTACTTCATGACCGATCTCCCTTGAGCGATACTCGACTTCGTTCGAGTCAAGTACCTTCGGCTTTGTATCAAAGTCGGCTATCGCGCCGTTCCGTGTCGCGGCATTTTCCATTCTGAAGGGATTCTTCGTTTCACATCGTCACGTCCTACAACGCGTTATATGGTCGTAAGAACGACGAAACCAAGATCCAACCTTTTTATGCTTATTCGTATCTAGATCTCGAGTCGGTTATTAATCGTCCGGCGGCACACAGCGCTGTTATCTCCGAACCGAGAGAGTGTCACAGACGAAATTCGAGCAGCTGTATATAACAAACCGAAATTCCGAACGCCTTATCGCGTGTGACCGTCCGGTCAGCATCCGCTCTCAGCCGCCTGAGGGGCATTCGATCACTCCAGCCGTTCTCCGAATTTTACACTAAGTATAAACAAAACCTTCTCCCACTCCAACGAATGGAAGAATATAAATGCACCCTTCAAAATCATCCAGTCGGTCTAAAAAAAATTCCTAACTAATCCAAGTATCGAAAGCGTATCATCGCGAACCGAAAAAATTGTATAAATTGAGTAAAAAATAAAAAGAACTTCATCTCCATTTCGGAAATTAACAAGTTCCTTATTTCTACCTTAATTTTACACGACAAGAGCAACGTCGAAAGAAACGGCGTAGCCAGCCGTTCTCACGAAACTCGCTCGCTCCAAGAATCCCGTGGCTCTCTTTTTCGTCCGCGGTCACCCTTTGTCCGTGAATTGGCATTAAGCCGCACCCCGATCTGTGCGCAGATCGTTTTCCACTGCGAACACTGTAAAGGGCAATTGTGCGTCGAGTCGTCCGCGGAAGCCTTTATCCCGCGGGTTACATTATCGCAGCCCGTGGTTTCCGTATACTCGCCCTATAGCGAGCCGCGTTAATTCCAATTTATTCGCCCTTTCGAAACGTGGCTCGAAACTTGATCCGTCTTATGCTCGCCAGTCCGTATCCTCGATACGAGAGATCGATCGACGTATTCCGCGTATTCGTCTCTTTTAAGCCGCCAAAGTAGCCCCGCGAAAGTAGCGCCAAAACCCCGATCTTTTATCATTTAATATATATCCTATGTTTTATCGTTCTTGCATTGTTTTGTTCCTCGACGTTGCACTAATCGGAGCAGATGCAAAGTGTTGGATAATCGATTCGAGATAATGGGATCTCGAGCGACAGGCGTCGTAGACCCAAGGACAACCATGCCCGGACAGTGTCACGGTTACGAGCGCGAAGCCTTTTAATCGTCTTTCGCTCGTAATATGCGCTCGTACGCGCGTATTACGCCGATCCCGACACCGATCACGATCGATCGCGAGATCGCCAAATTAACGCTTAAAGCGACCTCCCAATCGCTACGTTCGGATCGCGTCGTCGGCGCAGGTACCGCAGTCGAGGTTGACACCTCCTCCTTCGCTCGTCTCGTCGTTTCTTGCTGGATCGCGAGCGAAAAGGGCTGATATCCTCTGAAACGCGCGACGCGGCATCGAGTTGTACCTCGTCGCGTTCTACGTATATCGACGATCCGTCAGAGAAGAACATCGGGAATCCTCGATCGCACTCTCTCGAGCCGTCAAGCCACTCACACCCGCTGTTCGCTCGACGCGCTACCCAGAGAAAAAAACGAAAATAGAGGTAACCGACCGAGCGCGTTTGCGCTTACGCCAACGAGGAGAATCTCTCGAAAAGACGAATCGATTCTTTAAGAATACGGACAAACTGCGTTTCCGGGTTTGCCTTCGGCGTCGCTGGACCTTACGCGGAGATCGTTCCGCGGCAACGACGATAAATCCTATGCCCTGGCGGATTCCCTAGTTTAGCCTGCGTGGGTCTAGCGAATTATCCGTCTTTTTTGTCGAGAGTCGCGATCCCCGGCAACGAGGTTGCAACCCGCTCGAAATCGTTGCCGTTATAAATTGCGTAGCGATAGGAAGACAGCGATTCGTCGATCGAATCGAGGGGATGTAACGTCTGTGCGCGCATTTAGTTTCTAGAATCGCCAACGACATGTTTATTATCGACGGTTTCTTATTTAAAACGGTCGTTAACGAGACACCGTTTACCTACGACCGATCTAGTCGCATTTACATCGAGTTGTTTTCCGTGGTTCGGACGATTCGAATTCGTACAGCCGATTTACCGGATATTATCGACGACCGGACCTCGAGGCCCGAAATTACGAGGGTCGACAGCCTGATGATAACGCGTCGCCATTCTTCGGGCGTATTTCGATCGCTGTTAATCCGGCCTCGTTCTGCGAGCTGCAATCCGATCGAACTCTCGACGGAAAAATCCTCGACGAGTGCGTCTCCGATCGAGACGACGCGGCGACGACGACGCCTGGAACGTCGAATCCCTCTGCGATCCTTAACGACTCGACACACGCGAGAACTCGAAGCGGGAGAGTGGAACCGCGCCGGATCGGGATCGGACTACTCTTAGGCCGGATATGCAGGCTTCATTTGCCCGTGATAGAGGAGTTGCATAAGGAGAAGGCGAGTGCACGGACGGCTGGTGGGAGCGATGAAGCGGTGCGAGAGGGAGAAGCTAGGTTTTGCGAACGTGGACGAGCGAGAAGGAACGAGAAGGGAGGGTTAGGTCGAGCAGGTCGCTGACGGTTGGAGGATGATGCCGTGTGGTCCCAGAATCGATCCCGGCCCGCCACCACCCCGATGCCGCAACCACCAAGCGTCGGCTAACTAATTCTCGCAGATGTACGCGAGTACGTATATAGGCGCACACTTGCGCGACACGGGCTTTCCTCTCCCCATCCAGCGCCGCTCCAACGACCGCTTCTCATCCACTCTCATCCACTCCGATCTACCGACCTTCCCGTCTTTCTCTCCTCCGCCCTCTCCTACGCCACTCTACGCTCCCGTCTGCGTTTCGGTCTACATGGTGGCCAAGCCTCGGCCGAAACCTAGGCCACCATGTACCGCATACGATACGAACGTATCATCGTCGTCGTCGGAGCACCGAGAGAGCAGGCTGCTGTCGCGCACAGGCACGCTACGACGCACAGCGTTACCCTCTTCTCTCTGCGAACGCTGACACCGCGTCGTACCGCTGTTGCACGCGTGTCTGCCAACTCGTGCGAAAGCCGGGTACCAAGCACAGACGTGGCGCGAATCGTACGCCGTGCTCGAAACGCCGAGCGAAACCAGGTTTCGTCGGAGCCCGCCGCCGCTTCCTACTTTGGATGGAAATTTCCGCCGGGTCCACCAGGTTCGAGCGTCGAGCCGAGAAACGAAAACGCGGTACGCTCCATACGAAAGAATCGGATGTACGCGAGAACGTAAACGAAAGGATCTGCTCTCC
>NW_022884015.1:0-13224 GCF_011952255.1 Bombus vosnesenskii | reverse complement strand
AATTGAAATCTGTGAAAATAATGTAAAATCGGAAAATAAGGATAGAAATCTTTTCCCGATTACTTACAATTTATTAATATTAAATTGAATATACAAATATAAATCGGACAGGAAACGATATTTATTTAACGGAAACTAAATGCAATACTCGCATCTATATCAAATAACTTTACAGTTATTTTACCACTCTCGTCACAACGAATCTAACACACACACACTCTCTCTCTCTCTCTCTAACAACTCTATCAATTTTCACGACTCTACTCTTCGACGACTCGATACCTCTAACGACTCTACTCTTCGACGACTCAATTAGCTCTGATTCTCGCAACACGCACACTTTTCGATTCGCCTTGCGTAGCGACACCGTCCTTCTCCTAACGTTGTCTATTGTTTCATACCTATGTAAGAACTACCAACTGCGTGCCTTTAGTCACGTAGGCACTCTTAAATGTAAACGAAGCACAGAAACACGACGTACACGGTTTTTCTATTTTCAACTGATTTCTAATTCGAATTATTTTACGATATTACAATAAGTATCTAGTAATACGACTTCCGAACCGACGTAATTATTGCAATGATTGTTAAATTTCAAAACAATTTCCTATCCATGTTAAACATATTACGTATATGTGCATGTCTAGTATTTCGATTAGTTGCTCTACTTGCGGTAGTTCGCCATTCTGGATCATCTATACTCAACAAAGATGCATTCAATTTACTCCATACCTTAAAAAGCTCTGTAGCGGCACAAGAGTTAGAATTTGCTTCAAACCAAGTTGTTGTTTTGCTTCGGAATATTTAGAGGTATTGTAAGGAATTATGACCTCCGGGCAAAATAATGGCGCTGCTACATGTAACCGTAAACAAGACGAATTTTGTATCTTTTGACTTCTTTCCAGACGATTATGACAACGAACGTGAGCGCAAAACGATTCAGTGGCTAAACTGTGACTAAACGTCTGTATAAATATCGTTTCAAGTGACAAGATTCGTTTTAAAATACACTAACGAGTACACATTTTGGTAGTCTCATTATTCGATCCCTACAGCTCTTATTAAGGAAGATAGAGGCCTGTGACAGTATTCAGCTTTGGTAAACTTTTAAACAGAAAGCATATTGATAAGCCAGAGTAACTAACATGTCAACCTTTTTTTTTTCTTTTTTTTTTTTTTTTTTTTTACGTGGAGAACTCATGGACACCTTGGCTGTTGCAGTAATTGCGTAACAGCAGAGTAGTGTCGGACTCTTACCGACTAAAACCCCACGATGACCGCCCGACGCGTATGACAGAGGTGCTCCAGGATTCTCTAATGAATTAACTTCAGTTGCACCCCCTTCACTCGTTCTCTAGTTCTAGCCAGTCCTAATATTTCCCGACTATTGAATTGGCGTTAGGAGGGGCCATTACCCCTAGCGCTGTCTCTCCTTATTGATATTCACCGGAGGCTTGTCTTGTGTGCTTCGACAACTCGCATACAACCTGGTGGTACAAGCTATGAAAAAACTTCCCCGGACACGAGAAAACACATTTGCCCAGATAACGTACGAAAGGTATTAGAGCCCACCAAATAAGATTTGCTACAATTTGCTGTAGTACGTCACAATAAGCCTATGAGTTTCGCGCGTCAGACGATTTTCGAATTAGTTGATGCTTTGATGTTCAAGATACGGAAGCGCGGAGAGATGATACGTTTATGTACAACTTGATCATGGTGCAACCCATTCGTCAGCCAGAAAACTTCATGCACGATTTTCTAAAAAGAAACACATTCCCCCCCTTCCTTATGCCGTACCAATCCTCTCTCGTCGCTCCTTATCTCATACACAGACAGGCCAAATAAATGCCACACACCGCCAACAGCCTGGTTCATGTACGGCCCTTTGCCTGCGACAGAAATTTGTTATGCAAGCAGCGCCACCTGCCATTAATATGAACTAGAAGATTGCAGAAAATTTGTAAACATTTTCTCCAAATTTTATTAATTTCATTTCATTTCTTAAAGTCTACAAACTGTTAATCAACATTAAGCAAAATATACAAAAAATCTTGACGCTGCAACAATGGAGGAATATTAGAAACCAGATACTACTAAATCACAAGCTAAAAATGTACCATACAAATTTTCAAACCAGGCATACGCAGCATATTTTGAAAATAAAAAATATCGGATCAAACACTCTTTCGAACATACTTCGAACGTCACGGCTACCAAACCAAATGCATACAATATAATATAAACGGCTTCTGTCCTGAAAGCAGACTGGAGAACATGGGGTCCCCGAGCGTGCAGTACGCTTCAGCATCGTTGCGAACACCAACTCCCTCCGCTTGTCCCAATGCCATCTCGAACGGTGAGACTGCAAACAGAAAATATCCATATATACACCAAGATAGTAATGCAATTTCTATTCTTGCAGCACCGACGTAATACACGGTGCTCCGTAATCGCTCGAGATTCCATATAGTTGTTGAAATCTCTACGCATTAGGTAGATAAAACGTTGCGAGAAATCCTCTTGTCACAGTTAGGTCTTCAAACCTGATCGCTTGCATTTTTTCCGCTACTTCAGCGTTGTAACGTTACTTTTATTTCTGCCAACTTAGGCACGACATCGTCTAAACCGCCCAATTCAGGACACGATGGCTCCTCCCGGGGATTCTGTTGAGACGATCCCGAATTTTCCGTGTCCTCACCATTGTAGAGCTCATAATTTGTATAATATACCTTCTTCTTCAAGCATTGTTTTTTATATTTCTGCCATTTTGAAGTTGCTGATAATCGCCGGATGCGTAAATCATTTTTAGCTTTGGAAAGAGCGCACGTCAGCATTGCTTCAATCCGTAAATCGCGTCTGCGCTTTCGGCGACACTTTGATCTTTTGCGGCGAACTTCGTCAATCCAAGTTAGTAACCGTTCAGTTTTCTGGTTTGTCGGCGTTAGTTTTCGAAAGTCCCTTCTTTGTCCTCGCCATGCTTTCTCAATTATTTCACCTAATTATTGAGTAAGTAAAAAGTATACCAACCTGTATCCGGCTCCTGTTTGTTGTAGAACAATACAGAAGAGATTCACACCACTGCACACAAAGGATTTGAAACCACCGAGCAAAACACCCTCCTCACAGCACAGTCGTAAGATGACTAAGGGAAGTCTACGCTGCGCGTCTGAAGTCCGCTGTCTATACCCCCTCCTCTGTCTTTATGACGTAGTCTTACGCGCGAAAATGGAAACTAGTTCCGTGTAAAATCTTACGTTGGCCTTACATTCTCAGAAATTTTGAAAAAATCTTTAATCCAATTAATTTTTAAATATATGTGCGACAATTTTAATGCTAAATTTTATATATTTTGTACATTATATTAAAATTCTTCATTTACAGGAAATAATCAATAGCGTATTGTTGAGGTTGTTCGGTGTGTAAACAGAGAAAACACGTGGATAAATTGTAAGGTAGAAAATATATTTAAATAGAAGTGTAATAAGTAAAAATACAATTTGAGCTGGTCCAGATCCGCAAGCTAGCTGTGTTACCTAATAATTGAAAAACCCCGAAGCCAACGTCGCCTATTTACTGTTTATGGCCTGACTTCGTCGCAGTCTTTTGTCTACACGCTGTCGATGGCTTCAGTGCTTGAGAAAATTAAAAAAGACCAGATGTAGAGTTTTCTTAGAAGTGGTAACCACTTCAACACTATATAACGTAATACGTTATTACGTTTTCTGTGTAACGTAATACGTTCTAAAATTATACTATATAGCGTAATAAGTGATAACGTTACACTATATAACGTAATACGTTATTACGATACTCTTTATAACGTAATACGTTATAACGTTATTCTGCAGAACGTCATGCGTTATAACGTTTCCCTATATAATGTAATACGGTATAACGTTATACCTATATAACGTAATACGTTATAAAATTATACCATATAACGTAATACGTTATAAAATTATACTATATAACGTAATACGTTATTACGTTGTTCTGTATAACGTAATACGTTATAAAATTATACTATATAGCGTAATAAGTTATAACGTTATACTATATAACGTAATACTTTATAACGTAATACGTTATAAAGTTATTCTGCGGAACGTCATGCGTTATAACGTGACTCTATATAATGTAATACGGTATAACGTTATACCTATATAACGTAATACGTTATAAAATTATACTATAAAACGTAATACGTTATAGCGTTATACCATATAACGAAATACGTTATAACTTAATTCTAAGTAATGTCATAAGTTATAACGTTATACTGTATTACGTAATACGGTGTAATGTTATACTCTATAATGTAATACGTTATTACGTTATTCTATCCAACGTAATACGTTATAAAATTATACTATATAACGCAATACGTTATAACGTTATACTATATACCGCAACACGTTATTACGTTATTCCTTATAACGTAATACGTTATAAAGTTATACTGAATAACGTAATAAGTTATAACGTTATACTATATAACGGAATACGTTATTACGTTATTCTTTATAACGTAATATGTTATAAAGTTATACTATAAAACGTAATACGTTATAACGTTATACCATATAGCGTTATACTATATAACGTAATACGTTATAACGTTATACTATATAACGTAATACGTTGTAATTTCTACCAATCGCGGGGAGACGTAATCGCGAGGATAGACGTCAACGGGGGTCGTAAATCCCCGTTACGATTATAACAATCGACACCACGAATTGATCGATCCCCTGATTTCCGTTGAGATAATAAGGGGTGATTGAATTTGTATAACACTGGGATTCACAGTATTATAAAGTATATATTTCCAACACTTAGTTACACTGACGTAGAGAAATAAATAGTTAACAACTTGTCGCACGAAGATGCGATAGACATGTACGCTAGAGCAGGGCTCTTATAATGGAAATTAATGTGTCAATGGACTTAGCACTGTGATATGTTTAGGAGAGAAGATGTATGTTCGACAACACCGAGAACCGACAAAAGATGTGCGTGAAGTATGCAACTCTCGCGCTATGTGTAGACCGCTGCGTTAGGCGTTAGTTGGTAGACTGTCTGTCGCTCTTTTTTTTAATACGGAAGAAAAGTTCGGTGTGGGTGTGCCCCTGTGCCTAAAGAACGCGCATTCGTTGATCCCACTTTCGTTAGGAAAAGTGAGGGTAGCGATCCGCGGTGTCGATTGGTCATGACCTGCACTACTGCTCGAAGGGATGAGTAGGGAATCTCCTACCATCGTGGTGCGTAGATGACTGTGCGCGTGAGAAAAACCTAGCTTGTTTTATTACAGGGCTATTCGGATTTTCCTAATGGGTGCATACCCGCTTTCTCCGTGTTTTAAAGGCGACTAATAAACCCAAGGACACCTCTAAAACCGACTGTGTTTCGAGCATATTTTTAAGCTTTAGAAATTCTTCAAGACAACGGATTGAATACATATGGCGAAACAATGCAGGGAAGTGAAAGTTATGGTGGGTCCTTAGGTTTATTGAGGGACGAAGTGACGTTACGCAGGACAGCAACCGCTGTCCGGTCGCGCGGGCTGGCGTGCGGATGTTTTAGGCGGCGTAACATACGTTATTACGTTATTCTTTATAACGTAATACGTTATAAAGTTATACTGAATAACGTAGTAAGTTATAACGTTATACTATATAACGTAATACGTTATTACGTTATTCTATCTAACGTAATACGTTAAAAAGTTATACTATAAAACGTAATGCATTATAACGTTATACCATATAGCGTTATACTATATAACGTAATACGTTATTACGTTATTCTTTATAACGTAATACGTTATAAAGTTATACTGAATAACGTAGTAAGTTATAACGTTATACAAATAACGTAATACGTAATTACAATTGTAATTACAGTTGTTCTGTATAACGTAATACGTTATAAAATTATACTATATAGCGTAATAAGTTATAACGATATACTCCATAACGTAGTATGTTATAATGTTACACTGCCTAACGTAATACGTTATAAAGTAATACTGAATAACGTAATCAGTTATAACGTTATTCTGCGGAACGTCATGCGTTATAACGTTATATCTATATAACATTGTATATAACGGTTATAACGTTATACTATATAACGTAATACGTTATAACGTTATACTATATAACGTAATACGTTATTACGTTGTTCTGTGTAACGTAATACGTTACAAAACTATACTATATAGCGTAATAAGTTATAGCGATAAACTCTATAACGTAGTACGTTATAATGTTATACTGCCTAACGTAATACGTTATAACATTATGCTATATAACGTAATATGTCATTGCGTTATTCTGTCTAACGTAATACGATATGAAGTTATGCTATAGAACGTAATACGTTATAACATTGTACCATATAGCGTTATATTATAGAACGTAATACGTTATAGCGTTATACCATATAACGTAATACGTTATAACTTAATTCTATGTAATGCCATACGTTATAACGTTATACTGTATAACGTAATACGGTGTAACGTTATTCTACCTAACATAATAAGATATGAAGTTGTACTATAAATCGTAATAAGTTATAACGTTATACCATATAGCGTTATACTATAGAACGTAATACGTTATAGCGTTATACTATCTAACGTAATACGTTATAAAATTATACTTGTCGGAGATAAGGTGACACCGGTGCCTTCCCTCTGAAACCTCGGGAAGATCCATAGAAACATTGTAATTAAAATCTACAGTTGTAACTAAACGATTTGCCGTCATTCTAACCAATTGTATTTGTTTAAGTCTTGTGACAATGAGCTTTGGCTCAATTCGATAATTGGTCGTCGAACGTGGCCGCGGTCAACGGGACCAACTCTCCATTTAACAAAGGCATTGAGCAATCCTATAGCACTCCTTAAAAGAAAGATTCGTAGCGGCACTTGGCAGTAAACATTCCAACGGTTTCTGTCCCGTAGCTTGCCACACGCAGATCCTATTCTCCGGGCAGGATGTTTACCAGATGTTGACGCGTCTCCACAGTACGTGATGGACTAGCACGAGGGCCGTCATAAACACTAATATCTAGTTACCTAAAATCCTTCAACAGATACACAGTCTTTGTCCCAGTTACGGGATGACAGGAGAGACCTATTTTTCCACGAACGACGTCTCCCACTAGCAACCCTCCCTCAAGGGCGGCTAGCATCCTTTACTAACTACCGATATGGAGATTGGCCAATTAGCAGCAACGTCAATTTCCCTTACTTTCCGAACGTAGGATATCCCCGACGAATCCGATGAACTCGTGTCCTTAGACACGCCCCATCATAGTTTTCCTCTGAGGTATCACCGGGACGGAAAGTCATTCTCTCTTGCGGTCTCATCGACAAAAAGGATTTACTCCTTACGGTCAGCGAATATTAACACAGAATCCGACTTAGATTTTTGCGAGTGCGTACGACTACCGTCCCATTGTCCGCGGATTCTTTATTGATCCTAGGATCATTGTCATTAGTCTCTCGAGTATCTAATTACCACGGTTACTTGTCCGGTTCTATGGTAATCGCATTTGCACCAGTCAATGTCTTCTCTATTGCATAACGACAATGTGTAATCCAAATGAAGATTCGTGTCACGCCCCCAACTTTAATTCTAATGTAAACCCGAAATTTAATCGGGTTAAAATTAGAATTTAAGGCGCGTAACGATTGTTTGTTCGACCAAGCGCGGGGAGACGTAGTCGCTAGGAGAGACGTCAACGGGAGTCGTAAATTACCGTTACGATTATAACAATCGACACCACGACTTGATCGATCCCCTGATTTCCGTTTAGATAATAGGGGTGATTGAGTTTGTATAACACTATGATTCACAGAATTATTAATTATATATTTCCAACACTTAGATTACACTGATGAGCATAGATAGATAGATAATCACTTATCGTAAGAAGATAAGATAGATATGTACGTTAGAGCAGGGCTCTTATAATTGGATTTAATGTATTAGTGGACGTAGCACTATAAGATATTTAGCAGAGGAAATGTATGCCGACAATACCGAGACCGACTCTCGCCTTATGCTTAGACTGCCCCGATAGGCATTAGCGTTACTACTTAGTAGTTGACTTTTCCAACGATGTAGAAGAAGTGAAGTTGAGTGACGATGCTGTGTCGGAGGAAAGCTAGTGATGGGTGTGTCTAGCGCACGGGATCATCGGATTTCTTCATGACATTTTAGGTCAGGAGGTGAGGCCAGTATACATTGCCTCGGATTGGACAAACGAAGGTTGGAGGACTAAGAAGGGCCTTAACCGCCCTCGATAGAAAGTTGCTGGTAGGAAGCATCGTACGTGAGAAAAGCTAACTTTCCCGTGTCAAGCCGTAGTAAACAATAGTCTTTGGAAACCGATTTAGAAAAGACATTTGTTGGGTCTGAAGGACTTTAGCAGGCAAGTGACTCGGGTGTATGACGGGTGCTTAAGGCTATTGAGGGTACGCCGTACGGAAGAGCGGACATCTGGTGTCCGTCTGGCCCGCGGTGTGTGACCTGGGCCAGGCAGAGAGTCGCCCGGCGTGACAACGATTCTTCGATTGAATTAGCCATCGTTTTACACAACAGAGATTATATTTACGCGAATATACAAGATTTTACAAAATATTATGAATACTGAGTTTAATGAATGATAAGATTAACAAACGATAAGTTTAACTAACGATTAGATTAAAGAATAATAAGTTTAACGAATAATAAGAGTAACGAATAATATGTTTTACGAATAATAAATTTAACGAATATTGAGATTAACAATTAATAGGTTTTACGAATAATGAATTTAATTAACACTATTAACAATGTTCCTGGGTTCAAACGAATCCACGGTCAACGGGATAACTCTTTTCTATGCGTAGAATGATTTTTAAACACAAAAATACGATTGCTGAGACACTCGGTAAATTGCTCGATGTATCACTTTCCAAGGCGATCACACGAATGAATATCTGATGAAAATCTTTTTCGCTATACGACTGCATTTGTTTGTTATATGCTCGCTGGAGACATCGAGAAGGTTCCAATCGTTGTTGCTAGGCAATTTCTGTCAAAAGTTTGTTGTATACTCTTTGGAAACATCGAGAAAGATCCAAACGCCGGTACTAGGCAGTTTCTGTTTGGAGATTGATTCCTAATACGTGTGTCCCATTATATCGACATCTTTAAAGTACAATTCTATGTGATTTCTAGGGAGAACAATACAACCGATCCACACCTTCGTCAGGCAAAACGTTTATCCCGTGACCGTGGCTACGTTCGGCGACCAGTTGTCACCTCGAACCCACTTTCGCTATCACAAATATCGAACAATTACAAATGACAACAATTGCTTAATTACAGCTATGATAAAATCTAGGCTAAAGCATTAGAAGATTTTCCCAAAATTGCAAAGGGAAGGCTCTGGTTTTCCTTTCATCTCCGACATATATATATGACGGGTTTACATTACAATTAGGGTTAGGGGCGTGAAACGAATCTTCGTTTGGATTACACGTCGTCATTATGCAATAGAGAAGACATTGGCTAGTACAAATACGATTATCATAGAACCGGACAAGTAACCGTGGTAATTAGATACTCGAGAAACTAATGACAATCATCCTAGGTTCAATAACGAATCCGCGGTCGACGGGATGATAGATGAACGTACTCACAAAATCTAAGTCGGACGCGTAATATTCACCGGTCGTAAGGGGTTACGCTTTTTCATCGATGAGATCGCGAGCGGGAATGACTTTCCCGTCCCGATGATGCCACAGAGGAAAACTATAATGGGGTGTGTCTAAGGACACGAGATCATCGGATTCGTCGAGAAAAGCCTTCGTTCAGAAAGTAAGGGAAATTGGCGTTGCTGCTAATTGGTCAATCTCCATATCGGTGGTTAGAAAAAGATGTTAGCCGTCCTCGAGGGAAAGATGCTAGTGGGAGACGCCGCTCGTTGAAAAATAGGTCTCCCCTATTTTCCCGTAGTTGGGACAAAGACTGTTTGCCTGTTTGAAGGACTTTAGTTGACTAAATCTTAAGATTTATAACGGGCCCTCGAGCTAGCTGAACATGTACTGCGGAGACGCATCGACATCTGGCAATCATCTTACTCGAAGAATAGGGTCTGCATGTGGCGAGCTACGGGACAGAGACCGTTGGAATGTTTACTGTCGAGTGTTACAACTATTTCCTTTTTAAGGAGAGCTATAGAATTATTCCATGCCTTTGTTAGACAAAGCGTTCGTCCCGTGACCGCGGCTACGTTCGGCGACTGGCTGTCGCCTCGAGCCCAAGCTCATTATCACAACTCTCGAACAATTACAATCGGATTGAATAACTACAATTGTTCAATTACAGCTATTGTAGACTCTAGGTTTCAATGTTGCGGGATTATACAAAATTCCAAAGGCTCCGGTGTTCTTTCATCTCCGACTGTAATATTTTCGGAAATCAGGCGATCGATTTGTGAAAACTCAACAATCGATTGTCTAAGTCTTCTCTTTCTCCCTCTGGCTCTTAACTTGCTTTTTTCTTTGTTCAATCTTCGCTTCTCCAAGTCCTGTTTTTTTTTCTATCCCAAGTCCCCGTCCTCCTCTATTCATATCGTTCGACCGACTCCCAGTAAACACAGTGAAAGTCAAACCGTCGGTTGATATTCTAAATTCTATAGCATTTACATATATATAATGTTTATTGCCTAAGAAAAATATAAATTACATATGTGTATTCACAATAAACAACGAATTTCTATTTGAAAGTTTTTTTTTATTTATTTATTTGGATTTTGCAATTTGTCCAGTAGGACATTTGGTAAAATGTTGTAGCTGTATACTAATATAACATGTGGGTGGCTACCCCCAGCGGGGTACCACCATCGTGTTTGTTGGGTTATGTCCTCTGTGAGATCGGTTGGGTGTTTCCTTTTTAATCTTCTTTTGATGCTTGATGTGTCGACCGTTTCCGCTGCCAGCCGATTTAGATGCGTTGCTATTCTTTCTCCGTACCTTCTTGCACTTTTGTTGATCTCCTCCTTGACCGTTGGTATTCCCAGGTCTTTCCAAATGTCCTCGTTTTTAACGTACCATGGCGCGTTTACTATTGTTCTGAGTATTTTAGAGTGCGATGCCTCTATTTTGATTATATGGCTCATTGCTGCTGTTCCCCATAGTGTTATTCCGTACGTCCAGTTTGGTTTTATGACCATTTTATATATTTTTAGTTTGTTTTCTATGCTTAGTTTGGTTTTTCGACTTGTTAGCCAGTACATTTGTCTCCTTGCCATCTGTATTTTGTCTATTGTTGCTGTAATATGCTGTTACCATGTGAGTCGTGTATCTAAGTGGAGTCCTAGGTATTTGACTTGCCTTGTTTGTATTATGTGTGTGCCGTTTAGTACAATGTTTGGTGGTTTCTGTTTTCGCAGTGTGAACGTAATATGTTTGCATTTATCGGGGTTTGCTTTGATTTGCTTCGCTTGAAGCCACTTTTCTATTTTTGTGATATGTTCTTGTAGTAATGTAACTGCTGTTGCAGGGTTAGTGTACCTGACTAGTACAGCTGTGTGATCCGCGAATGTCAGTATTTTGCTATTGTTAGTTGTTGGTATGTTGGCCGTGTATAATGTGTATAAAATTGGTCCTAGGACGCTTCCTTGCGGAACTCCTGCCTTGATTTCTTTAGCTTCCGAGTGTGTCCTTTTGATTTTTACTATGAAGCTTCTGTTGCTTAGGTATGATTTGATTACTTGGTATATCTGCCCCGAGAACTGTTTCCTGATTGATTGTAGTTGGCTAGTGTGGTTTATTTTATCGAATGCTTTTTCGATGTCCATAAAGAGTGCCGTGCAGTATTGTTTTGTTTCCAGCGCCTGTAGGATTTCATTGACGAGTCTTTGCGCTTGTTTTATTGTGGAGTGTTTGTTTCTGAATCCGAATTGGTGATCCGGTATTAGATGGTTCTTCTCTATTAGTGGTTTTATCCGGTCGTAGATTATTTTCTCTACTATCTTAGAGAACACCGGAAGTAGTGAGGTTGGTCTGTATGACTTGGTTTCGTGTGAGTCCTTGCCTGGTTTGGGTATCATTATGATTTTTGCCAGTTTCCAAGCTTTTGGAAAGTATTGTATTCTTAGTATTGTGTTTACTATTATTGTGGTTTGTCTTATCGCTTTTGGCGGAAGGTTTTTCAAGATTTGGCTGTTAATTAGGTCGATTCCTGGTGCTTTATTGTTTTTTGTTTCCTCAATTATGTTTCTGATTTCTTGTGCGGTTGCTTTGGGTATGGTGATTGTCAGTTGGTGTACTAGTAGTTAGCGCATCCTCGTCCGTATGACTATTGTGGTTGCTATTGTTGATGTTGTGTGGGGTGAATGTGTTGCCTAGGTGGTTGGAAAATTCTTCAGCTTGCTCTTCGTTGCTTCTTGCCCATGTGTTGTCTGCTCTTCTGATTGTTGGTACCATTTTTGTTGTCTTCTTTATTTTTTGTGACTTTCCATAGGGAGTAATTGTTGTTTTCGTGAGCAGATAGTGACTCGATGAACTTTGTGAACTCGTTGTTGTTGTGCTCTTTTATTTTGTTCTTTATTTATTTTGTGAGTTTGTTTAGGTGTTTTTTGTTTTCTTTTGTTCTGTGTTTTTGCCATTTTGCTTTCGCTTTTCTTTTTTCTCTAATTTTTTCGAGGATGTCTAGTGGAACTGTTTTTGTTTGTCTGTTGGTTGTTTCAGGTATAGTGGTTGCCCTTGCTGCTTCTTGATAGTTTCTGTGAGTGTTGTTACTGCTTGATCGATGTGTTCAGGTGTTTTCAGTGGGATGTTGCAGCTGATTGTGCTCTCTATTATTTCTTTGAATATTTGCCATTTGGTGGTTTAATTGCATAGCTTTTCTGTGCTGCTGTAAAGTATTGGTTTGTTTCTGTATGAAATTATTATGGGCGTATGTTCGGAGCTAAGCTCGCGGCTGGATGCTATGTTTAGTTTATTTGCGTTTAGTCCCTTTGTAACTGCAAAGTCTAGCAGGTCAGGTATTTTGCTCAGGTCTGTCGGCCAGTATGTCGGTCTCCCTGTGGATAATATATTGAGGTTATTATTTCTGATGTATTTTTCCAGGGTTCTGCCTCGAGGTGTGGTGATTCTTGATCCCCATAGCGTGTGCTTTGAGTTATAGTCTCCCGCTGCAATATACTTGTCACCTA
>NW_022884014.1:0-12007 GCF_011952255.1 Bombus vosnesenskii | reverse complement strand
ATATAAAATTTAGCATTAAAATTGTCGCACATATATTTAAAAATTAATTGGATTGAAGAATTTTTCAAAGTTTCTGAGAATGTAAGGCCAACGTACGATTTTACACGGAACTAGTTTCCATTTTCGCGCGTAAGACTACGTCATAAAGACAGAGGAGGGGGTATAGACAGCGGACTTCAGACGCGCAGCGTAGACTTCCCTTTGTCATCTTACGACTGTGCTGTGAGGAGGGTGTTTTGCTCGGTGGTTTCAAATCCTTTGTGTGCAGTTGTGTGAATCTCTTCTGTATTGTTCTACAACAAACAGGAGCTGGATACAGGTTGGTATACTTTTTACTTACTCAATAATTAGGTGAAATAATTGAGAAAGCATGGCGAGGACAAAGAAGGGACTTTCGAAAACTAACGCCGAGAAGCCAGAAACTGAACGGTTACTAACTTGGATTGACGAAGTTGGCCGCAAAAGATCAAAGTGTCGCCGAAAGCGCAGACGCGATTTTACGGATTGAAGCAATGCTGACGTGCGCTCTTCCAAAGCTAAAATGATTTTACGATCCGGCGATTATCAGGAGCTCTTCAAAAATGCAGCGAAATTTAAAACAATGCTTGAAGAAGAAGGTATATACAAATTATGAGCCCTACAATGGTGAGGACACGGAAAATTCGGGATCGTCTCAACAGAATCCCCGGGAGGAGCCATCGTGTCCTGAATTGGGCAGTTTAGACGATGTCGTGCCTAAGTTGGCAGAAATAAAAGTAACGTTACAACGCTGAAGTAGCGGGCAAAATGCAAGCGATCAGGTTTGGAAGACCTAACTGTGACAAGAGGATTTCTCGCAACGTTTTATCTACCTAATGCGTAGAGATTTCAACAACTATATGGAATCTCGAGCGATTACGGAGCACCGTGTATTACGTCGGTGCTACAAGAATAGAAATTGCATTACTATCTTGATGTATATATGGATATTTTCTGTTTGCAGTCTCACCGTTCGAGATGGCATTGGGACAAGCGGAGGGAGTTGGTGTTCGCAACGATGCTGAAGCGTACTGCACGCTCGGGGACCCCATGTCCTCCAGTCTCTGCGCCTTTCGTTGGCTTAGTTTATATATTATATTGTATGCATTGGTTTGGTAATATACGTAATAATGAGCGTTCGAAGTATGTTCGAAGAGTGTTTGATCCGATATTTTTTATTTTCAGAAATATATACTTTGCATGTCTTATAGTTTAAAGAAAATTTGTATTGTACATTTTAGCTTGTAGATTTAGTAGTATCGTTTCTAATATTCGCCCCATTATTCTGTACGTCAAGATTTTGTATATTTGCTTAATGTTGATTAACAGTTTTGTAGACTTTAAGAAATGAAATGAAATTAATAAAATTTGGAAAATGTTTACAATCTTTCTGCAATCTTCTAGTTCATATTAATGGCAAAAGTGCTTTTCTGCCCCGCATACTACACATAACAAATTTCTGTCGCAGGCAAGAGACCCGTACATGAACCCAGGCTGTTGGCGGTCATCGGCAACATTATTTGGCCTGTCTGTGTATGAGATAAGGAGCGACGAGAGAGGATTGGTACGGCATAAGGAAGGGGGGGAAATGTGTTTCTTTTTAGAAAATCGTGCATGAAGTTTTCTGGCTGACGAATGGGTTGCACCATGATCAAGTTGTACATAAACGTATCATCTCTCCGCGCTTCCGTATCTTGAACATCCAAGCATCAACTAATACGAAAATCGTCTGACGCGCGAAACTCATAGGCTTATTGTGACGTACTACAGCAAATTGTAGCAAATCTTATTTGGTGGGCTCTAATACCTTTCGTTTTCTCATGTCCGGGGAAGTTTTTTCATAGCTTGTACCACCAGGCTGTATGCGAGTTGTCGAAGCACACAAGACAAGCCTCCGGTGAATATCAATACGGAGAGACAGCGCTAGGGGTAATGGCCCCTCCTAACGCCAATTCAATAGTCAGGAAATATTAGGACTGGCTAGAACTAGAGAACGAGTGAAGGGGTTGCAACTGAAGTTAATTCATTAGAGAATCCTGGAGCACCTCTGTCATACGCGTCGGGCGGTCATCGTGGAGTTTTAGTCGGTAAGAGTCCGACACTACTCTGCTGTTACGCAATTACTGCAACAGCGGAGTGTCCATGAGGATTTCTCCACGTAAAAAAAAAAAAAAAAAAAAAAAGAAAAAAAAGGTTGTATGTTAGTTACTCTGGCTTATCAATATGCCCTGTTCAAAGTTTACCAAGCTGAATACTGTCACAGGCCTCTATCTTCCTTAATAAGAGCTGTAGGGGATCGAATAATGAGACTACCAAAATGTGTACTCGTTAGTGTATTTAAAACAGATCTTGTCGCGAAACGATATTTATACAGACGTTTAGTCACAGTTTATACTGAATCGTTTGCGCTCCCGTTCGTTTATTCATAATCGTCAGAAGAAGGTCAAAAGATACAAATTCGTCTTGTTTTACGGTTACATGTAGCGGCGCCATTATTTTGCCCGGAGTTCATAATTCCTTACAATACCTCTAAATATTCCGAAGCAAAACAACAACTTGGTTTGAAGCAAATTCTAACTCTTGTGCCGCTACAGAGCTTTTTAAGGTATGGAGTAAATTGAATGCATCTTTGTTGAGTCTAGATGATCCAGAATGGCGAACTACCGCAAGTAGAGCAACTAATCGAACTACTAGACATGCACATATACGTAATATGTTTAACATGGATAGGAAATTGTTTTGAAATTTAAGAATCATTGCAATAATTACGTCGGTTCGGAAGTCGTATTACTAGATACTTATTGTAATATCGTAAAGTAATTCGAATTAGAAATCAGTTGAAAATAGAAAACCGTGTACGTCGTGTTTCTGTGCTTCGTTTACATTTAAGAGTGCCTACGTGACTAAAGGCACGTAGTTGGTAGTTCTTACATAGGTATGAGGGAAACAATAGACAACGTTAGAAGAAGGACGGTTTCGCTACGCAAGGCGAATCGAAAAGTGTGCGTGTTGCGAGAATCAGAGCTAATTGAGTCGTCGAAGAGTAGAGTCGTTAGAGGTATCGAGTCGTCGAAGAGTAGAGTCGTGAGAATTGATAGAGTTGTTAGAGAGAGAGAGAGAGGGAGAGAGAGTGTGTGTTAGATTCGTTGTGACGAGAGTGGTAAAATAACTGTAAAGTTATTTGATATAGATGCGAGTATTGCATTTAGCTTCCGTTAAATAAATATCGTTTCCTGTCCAATTTATATTTGTATATTCAATTTAATATTAATAAATTGTAAGTAATCGGGAAAAGATTTCTATCCTTATTTTCCGATTTTACATTATTTTCACAGATTTCAATTCACTTATTCATTGATTGATATTAGGACAAATGAGGAACCTCGCATCTAATTAGATTAACAAATAAAATGTATTGTTCCTGATAAATGGTATGCAGAATAGTATAGGAAATAGAAGACTGGTTTATATTACCGTTCAAGTGACTGATAGTAGGAAAGCAGTGATGGAACATGAGGCAACGTAATATAAAATTGAATCCCTGAGTATAGCATGCAGATAATATTTTGAGTGTTGACGGAGGACAAAATTATGCACATTCCTTTTCAATTCCGAGGAAATACATCAACGATGAGTCAGTTGTCAAAACACGATGGAAATTGCTCATTGTCAATTGAACAAGTTTGATATAATTACGAAAGCTTAAGATTTAACTTGAAATTTTTTTGAAGAAATTTATTTTTATTATACCTGATGTCAAGCGCGGTATTAAGTATCATGCTTTTATAACTATTGTTTTAAATATTTTTGTGTTGAAATAATGTCGTTTGGGTGTCTGTTTTGTACTGGAGGAGTACCCGAAATAATTATACTCGTCGCGTACAGCTAAACAGCTACAGGCAGTTGTTTGTATTCCTGGAACGCGTTGGATTCGTGTTTGCATGGTACGTTGATTGAAATGACTTAGAGGTGGGTTACTGGGGGTGCGAGTAATTATGTTTCAGCCAGGATTGGATAGAGAACGCGTTTCTAATGGTCTCTAGAAAAGGTTTCTAATTGGATCGTTATAGATGTCGAATCCTTTCTGCTAAATACGTTTTGGGAGACATTAAGTTCATAAAGGTCATATTTTTAAAGAGGAGGAGAGAGGTGGTATGCATTGGATAAAGGTAACAATTTTATATGCAGGATGTTACGCCACGAGTCTCACCACAGGCTGTATTTTCTAACCGTCGCTCGCGGTCCTACAACGTCGCAGGCGGACCATCTTATCTGCCCGCCGGATCATATACAATGTATCGACGAGAGCATAGTTGTCGCCAAGCAGCGAGCTCTAGAAACGTCGATTTTTGACCGTTACGATTTTCACACAAGAAGAGGTATACGTGATCATAGACGCGAGCGGTGGCGTGACCCGAGCATAGTGGGGGTCGTCTTCCAAATGAGACAAAGGAATAATCGAAGGGCGATCAGTTCCTTCTGCCGAGTCAAACGTGACACTTCGACAAATCTGACGAGCATCCGAATTTATCTAGAGAGTCCGCAAAGTCGAGTCAAATTTCTGTAATATAATCATCATATTATTGTAAAATATATTATTCTATGTAAACCTGTTAATACAGTGTTACATTCATTAAACGACCTCTGTTATCTTAACCGAAACAGGGGAACGACTATTTCGCGGCGTTGATTAACATAATCGTAGCGAATATTTACGCCTCTCGCTGAAGCGTTTTCCTAACGACCGCGTCTCTCCGCGAACGGTCGTAACATTTGGTCCTTCGAGCCGGATACAGTGGCAAGTGAAAAGCGCACGCCAGTGACATCCACTACCATACAGTGCCACGTGAATCCAATAGAAACGGCAGCAGAAGCGTTACCACTCCAGTGAAGTCAGTAGCGCCAGGGACCATCAGTTTTGAAGAGGCATAACCCTCTTGAAAACGCAAGAACGCAACCACGCAGCCTCACGCCAACAACCAGAGGGTCGACTTCAGTAAGAACACGTCTTACACATTAAACGAGACACACACGGTGACGAGTAACATTTAAACTCGCAACCACAAGGTAAGCTCGTTCACTGCATTCTTTTCACAATCTGCTATACCAATGGAAAACACAGAGAAACTTACCTCCTTGCATCGGAGACGAGGCTTTCAAATCGGTCGATTTACCTTTCTATCGAAACGACTCGATGAATACAAAAAATCTAGACAACCGAATAAGGCCCATTTAACGGCCTATACGACACTACTCGACGACACGTGGAAACAATATCGATTGTTACAAGAGGAATTAGAAGATTTAGGGGAGATAGACGACGCGCGCGTTTCCCAAGTAACCGACACATATTACAATCTGGTAATACGAATACACACTCTCATGGATGATACACCAGCATCGTCGTCGAAATCACAAGGCTGCGAGTCATCTAATGTCGCCGAGCCGACATCAATTAAACTGCCCTGAAATTAACCTGCCTACTTTCGACGGTACCATCGAAAATTGGCATTCATTTTACGACTCCTTCTTATCCACTATCGATCGAAGCGAGCGACTTACACCCGTGCAGAAATCTCACTACCTACGATCCTCTTTGACCGGAAAGGCCGCGCGAAGCATACTGTTAGGGAAGTGATACATTTATACTGTACATGAGAGTGTGTGTGTAAGGGTTAGAGGGCGTCAAGGTCTTAGTGGAGACAAAAGACTGTTGCCAGATGTTAGAAGAATCGAGGATAGTCGGTTGGCGACCAGCGTGCGTGCAAGACGTTCTTCAGAGAGTAATATAGTTGTATAACTGTTGTGTGGGAAATATAGTCAATTATTTGTATTCCCAAAATCTCGAATTTCCTTAACATGGTAGCAGAGCGTGGTTACTAGTTTTGCAAGATATTTAGTGCGTGGTTACGATCTTGCGAGTGAGTTTTCAGTAAAGAAAAAAAAACTTTCAGAGAAAAAAGAAATATACTTCGAGCACGTAGGAACGCTTGAGTAAGAAAAGAAAAAAAAGAAGAATCAATTAAAATGGAGAGATCGGAAATCATGATACCTATATTCGATGGTGAGGATTATGGAATGTGGAAGCAAAGAATCACGATGTTTCACAAATATAAGGAATGCGAGGTTGTTACAACTAGAATGAAGAACGAAAGAGACGATGAAGACTGGGACAAAAAGGATTTGAAGGCGATTAATATAATTTATAGTGCAATATCGAACAGACAATTGGAGTATGTTACGGAAGGAAAAACGGCGTATGATATAATAAAAAGGTTCGATGAAATGTACTTGAAAGAGTCGACGGCACTGCAGATCGTATGCAGAAGGAGATTGGAAAACATAAGACTGGAGAACTACAGTGATTCAGCATCATTCTTTTACGATTTTGAGAAATTAATCAATGAATTAAAAGGTGCGGGCGCACAAGTAAGTGAGAGGGAAAAGCTGAATTACATGCTGAATACGTTACCCGAAGAATACAGCTACATAGCGGACATAATAGACGCATTGAAAGAAGAGGATCAAACGGTAGCGTATGTAAAAAATAAAATAGAGATAGCAGAGAAGAAAAATAAATCCACTCGAGGAGAAAGGCAAACCAACGCCTTTTCTGCAAAAAAGGAAGGATGCTTCAGATGTGGAAGATTAGGACACTTTGCGAGAGAGTGTCAAAATGGCATCCAAGCGGGAAGCAGTAACGGCTATTGGCATGGGCCAACACGTGGTCGAAACAGAGGAAGAGGGAACAAAGGCAACACGAGCAGAGGACGTGGAAACTTTCATCGTCAATCAACAACCGGCACGGGCGAGCATGGAAACTCAAGAGCAGGCATATGGACAGCAACGGCGCACGCAGCAAACAGCAGTGAGACGAATGAAATAAGTAAGAACGAAATAGTGTGGTTATTAGATAGCGGTTGTACCGATCACATAATTAATAATATAAATTATTTCGATAAATCTAGCGACCTAAAAGAACCGGTAAATATATATTTAGGCGATAATAGACCGATAAAAGCGACAAAAGTTGGGAATGTTATAAGTTATTTTGAAGCATTCGGAAAACAAAATGAAATAAATATGAGGAAAGTATTTTACGCGAAAGAAATGTCTGCAAATTTGATTAGTTTAGGTAAACTAACAGACAATAAGAATACGGTTATTTCCAAAGGAAATATTGCGAAAGTAATAGATGAGGATAATAAACTTACAGCTGTAGCGTTCAAAGAGAATGGGACATATAGAATAAAGAGTATATTGAAAGGGAAGAAGCACTTAGTAAACAGCGCCGAACGTAGTGGTATGAGTAAAAAGGAAAGATGGCATAGGATGCTGGGACACGTAAATTTTAAATATTTAGAGATTTTGGGTAAAGAGCAGCTAGTGACTGGCATACCGAATGAATTTGAAAAGGAACTTTTGAAATGTAGGGTGTGTATAGAAAGCAAAATGCATAACTTACCTTTCAAAAATAATCGAACTAAGGCTAGGGAAATAATGGAAATTATTCATACGGACGTATGTGGTCCCTTTAAGACCACCGGATTCAATGGAGAAAAATATTTCATTTCATTTATCGATGATTATAGTAAAATAGCTAGGATCTATTGTATAAAATCAAAAGATGTGGTCTTTGATTCTTTCGTACAGTTCGTAAATGAAGCCGAAAATTTAACGGGCAAGAGGTTAAAAATATTAAGATGCGATAATGGTAAAGAATATTTAAATAATCGAATTTATAAATTTGCTAGGGATAAAGGTATAAGAATAAATAATTGCCCAACATACGTACATGAATTAAACGGGACAGCGGAAAGGTATAATAGAACAGTGATGGACATGGCGCGTTGCTTGTTAGCGGAAGCGAAAGTACATAAAAGGTACTGGCCGGAAATAGTTTGTACAGCGGCATACTTGAAAAATCGAATATTAGCGAATACTATAGAAAGAAAGACACCTTTTGAAATATTCTTCGGGAAAAAACCAAGTGTTAAAAATCTACATCTATATGGAAGTAAAGTTTTTGTAAGAAGGCCAGAACAAAAAAGAGTTTCCAAATGGGACAAGAAGGCAGATATGGGAATTCTATTAGGATATAGTGAAGTAGGATACAGAGTCTTATTAGGTGGGAAAATAACAATAGCTAGACATGTAGAGGTCATAGAGACAGACACTAAATGTATCGGTTTTGAGGAAAATTCATCAGAGGCAGATAGAAATGATAGCGAAGATAACTATTCATTGGTCGGTATGGATAAGGAAGAGTTAGAAGGTAGGAAAGATGAAAATAATAGTAGTATTGAAAGCTCAAACACTCCTAGGAGATCTACACGTATTAAGAAAACTCCAGTAAGGTATCCAGAGAAGGAAAATATTTGCGAGATGCATGCAAATTATTGTAAAGTAGATATCCCTCGTACATTTGAGGAGGCGATTTGTTGCGAAAATAATGAAGTTTGGAAACAGGCTATGGATAAGGAAATAGAATGTCTCTATGAGAATAAAACTTGGAAATTGGTAGAAAGGGTAAAAGGCAAAGAAGTATTAGATGTAAAATGGGTTTACACGAAAAAATCAGAGGACAGGTATAAGGCTAGATTAGTGGTAAGGGGATTTCAACAAAGAAACGTAGCCGATGACATATATTCTCCAGTGGCGAGTAATCAGACCTTTAAGATATTGCTATCATATTGTTGTCAAAATGGATTAATAATTGAGCAAATGGATGTAGAAACTGCCTTTTTAAATGGTGAAGTAAGCTCGGAGGTATATGTAAATCAACCAAAGGGATATGCGGACGGAACGAATAGAGTTTGTAAATTATCGAAAGCGCTTTATGGGTTAAAAGAAAGTCCGAGGGACTGGTATGAGTGTTTTGATAAGTATGTGACGAGATTAGGTTTTAAGAAGAACAATATAGAGCTGTGCCTATATACTTATGGAGAGGGAGAAAATGTTGTTTATTTGTTAATATACGTAGACGATTTGTTGATTTGTAGTAAAAACAAAGGGAAGATACAAAGTGTAAAAAAATTATTAACTGATAAATTTAAAATGAAAGATTTAGGTGAAGTAAAAGAATATCTTGGAATAAATATAGAGTATGATTATTTAAAAAATGAAATGAGATTAAGCCAAAAGAAATACATAGAATCATTAGCAAACAAATATAAATTACATAACAGCAAATTGTACTGTACACCTATGGAGACCAACTTAAAAATTGAAAAAGCTGAGATAAATAGAGAGGACATTGGATACAAGAATTTAATTGGCGCATTGCTGTATATTAGTGTAAATACCAGACCCGATATAAGTTATAGTGTGAATTATCTGAGTAGATTTCAAGATTGTTGTAACGAGACACATTTTAAATATGCCTTGCGAATATGAAATATTTGTACCGGACTAGAGATTTAGGGCTACATTATAAAAGAAATGAAAAGTGCGAAACGATAGATTGTTATGTGGACGCTGATTGGGCAGGAGATCATATAGATAGGAAATCGACTTCTGGGTATGTAATTAGATTGTATGGAAATGTAATTGGATGGAAGTCTAAGAAACAAAGGTGTGTGACAAAAGCCTCGACGTATGCAGAGTATGTTGCTCTATCGGAAGCGGTGAGCGAAGTAATGACTATCAGAGAACTAATGAAAATCTTCGATGTAAATGTAGACGATAACCCTGTAAAAATCTATGAGGATAACTCTGGAGTAATGGGTATAGCAAAATACGGAACTTTTACAAAAAATTCTAAACACATCGAAGTTCATTACCACTACGTTCACGAGTACGTAAAGGAAAATAAGATAAACATAATAAAAGTAAGTACAGAAGAAAACACTGCGGATATTTTTACGAAGGCACTGTGTAGAGAGAAATTTGAAAGGTTTAGGTCATGGATGAATGTAAAATAAGAGAAATGTAAATAAAGCGATAAATGTTAAATATTTTGTTAATTCGACAAGTATGTAAATAAAATTAAGTGTACAGTATAAATGTAAGGAGGCGTGTTAGGGAAGTGATACATTTATACTGTACATGAGAGTGTGTGTGTAAGGGTTAGAGGGCGTCAAGGTCTTAGTGGAGACAAAAGACTGTTGCCAGATGTTAGAAGAATCGAGGATAGTCGGTTGGCGACCAGCGTGCGTGCAAGACGTTCTTCAGAGAGTAATATAGTTGTATAACTGTTGTGTGGGAAATATAGTCAATTATTTGTATTCCCAAAATCTCGAATTTCCTTAACACATACAATCGTTAGATGTCACCGAGTTAAATCATTCGATCGCTATTGACGTTCTGAAGGAAAAATTCGACTGCCACAGTCAAGTCTGCATGCGCCACTGGGACTTGATTTTTGACTATCCGAAAATAACCAAAGAGACACCCGAAGCGATAGATGATTTTCTTGAGACGGTCAAGGTAAACCTCCAAGCGTTAGAAAAACTCGGTGAACCAGTTACCTCAAATGTCGCTCTTATAAAATTATTCACGTCGAAGCTACCCTCAGCCATCATTCGCAAATGGCAGCGCACATTGCCGGACGAGAAAATGTCGTCATATACGCAACTGGTAGACTTTCTGAAAACACGGACGAAAGGCGACAGGACAAGTTCAGCATCAACCGTGATAAAATGAGAGCCCGATCAACACAAACGTCAGCGATCGAACGCACCGCGAAGTTACGCATTCACAACTACACATAATACGTTGGTGTGTCCGAATTGTTAAGGACAACACGAATTATGGAATGTGACGTCTTCAAAGCGAAGTCGCCTAAAAAACGCCTTGAAATCGCCAAGGGGGCGTCTCTATGTACCAATTGTTTAGGTAAGGGACACGCTATTACTCATTGCTCCGCCGGTTCATGTCGCATCTGCAGGCAGCGACACCATACATACCTACATCAAGACCATGGTCATAGCAAATCACGACCACGTGTAAGCCGATCATCGAGCGATCGATCAGCCAACGGTCGATCTTCGCCTATTTCACCGACCCCGCGATCGTCACATCGTTCGAGACGCGCATCCACGTCTCCCCGATCGTCTCCGCGAACATCACCGAAACGTGAATCTCGGTTATCGCGAACGACGGCATCGGGATCAAATATATCGTCCAGTCCTAGACGACAAGGAAAACAATGACGTCATCAAACGACCTTGTTAGGGTCCGAACCACAGAAAACGGACTCATTGACCTCGCTTCCTTCTGAACCACTGCAGCACGATTTGTTAGTCACAGCGCAGGTCAACGTATTAAACAATAAAGTTCAACCATTCCGTTGTAGAGCTCTGCTAGACACCGGCTCTAGCATGAACTTTATCACCGAAAAACTCGCTGATTCGCTAAAACTTAACCAACGGAAACGTTAGGTCCCAATCGGAACACTCAACACGTTATCGACAACCTCGAAATGTTACATCACGGCCACGATCACCTCCATCGACGGCACATACGAACGCACCTTGACGTTCCTAATCATACCGACAATATCGCCTTGGGTCCCAGATCAACCCGTAGATCGCTCAATAATACATATACCGAGGAATCTCCAACTAGCCCGGTAAATACCTTCGCGCCTCTGGACACACCGACGATAATTGACGCAGTTCGATATCCTTGTAAACCGACGCCAGGCGTTTCTTGCCTCGTAAAGACGAATCTTTCGAACGGTGTCATTCGCGTTCAATTCGTTTTTCTAGCGAGGGGCCTCGAATCTTTAAACGACGAGAAACCTAATCACTTTCAGACAACTTTGTTTAAAGACGAAAGAACGTAAAGAACTGGGTTCGGCCTTCTCCCATCTGCGTATCTTTCGGGGAGTCGATTGCGATGGTCATCTCCTTTGTCGGATACGATTCGAATTGGTCGAATAAGCTGGCAAGTACTAGATCCGTCTCATCTCCTTCTTCCGTCGAATATTAGCCGAAAAATCTTGCCACCGTATTACGCCGAAATATTCGACGATGTTCATTCGCAA
>NW_022884013.1:0-31798 GCF_011952255.1 Bombus vosnesenskii | reverse complement strand
CAATTTATCGCTACGCCGAGCTTCCAAATGGCGTTTTGTAGTGGCCGATGTGCAAGACCCTTGCAACAAAGGGCTCCTCGACACAACAACCCGACTATCGACGAAAGGACTCGCCGCCACGGCTGACGTGGCATCGATAAAAACAATCACCGAAGATTAAGATTAAAATCATTGATTATCTGTTAAGCGGTCTAATAAATTCGGTGTGCTAGAAGATTTATCGAGTTCTCCAGTTTGTAGTATATCTTTGGAAAGAATTATAATTTCGTTATTTATATACACATATCTAATAGCAAGATCTCAATTCAGCTACCAGATTTTCATAAGACGAGGTCATTGAATAAACGAGAACGCTTCAACGTTACATTTATGAGATTAAATAGCTTTTGTTTTTTGCTATCTTGGACACAAACAATGATTTTAACATCGATTTCTGCTTTTCGAAGTTACGTTGAAACAAGATTTACAATTTTACAAAGCTTCTCCCTAAAGCATCATGTTCATTGAAACCCAAAATTATTAATTATCGGTACGAATTTTTCGCATTAATGCTACCTAAACAAAATCATAAAGCTTACTTAGCAACTTCACAACTTCTCCTACGTTTTGCTATATCAACGACAGGGATGAAAGGCACTCCCGTACAATCAAATCTTCTTTTATACTGTATTTTTCCTAAACATTTATTGACATGATATAAGTCATATGCAATGCCTTTAACACTGTTGCCTTTTTTTAAAGCATGATATATCGCTTTTTTTACCTTTTATCTTTCAAGATGCAAAGAAAGGTTTAAGATATGCTTTATTCAGAACGAAACGTACACTTATATAGTTACAAAACGGCTGATGACTATATCATCAACAGAATACAGATTAGGTTGTATTAGGTTATCCAAAAAGTTTCTATTATGTCTGATCTACTTTGTTCTACAGTTATTTCTACATATCTTCTTATTCTATTTTTTATTCTACAGTTAGAACAAAATGGATCATACATAATACAATAAAATTTCCTTATAATATTATATATATTTCCTTATATTATTTCTATATTATTTCCTTATAATAATTCTAACTTTAATATTTTGTTGCATATTCATTTGCATGTAAAAGGACTTCTAAGAGTTTTGATATAGATTCGATTAATTTTGTTTGCAATGAATCTTGTGTTTTGTCCGTTAGAAAAGACCGACTTTTACAAATATTTTGGATGCTTCGTGTAAATGATATAACAAATGAAGCACAAAAGCACAAAAACTAAATTTATGTTCATTGCGGATACCAATATTGGTTACATACAAACCATTTTGCCATGTTATGGCATTTTCACGACTGAGAAATTAGTCAGACCTAATCTCCCAATAAGTACAAGAATAGTTTTACAGTTGTGCCAAAACTTATCACAATCAAACCCTGAAGCTGCAGGATACCATATTTATACCGACCATTATTTTATTTGTATTCCCTTGGCTGATGCATTATTAAGCACGAAATGTCACATAACTGGACCTATTCAAACTAATGGAAAATTTATTCCGAATAATATCAAAAATCGAAAAATTGCGGAAAATGATATCGTTGCCTACAGACGCAGACATATTACTACTGGCTTGGAGAGACAAACGAATCAATGTTGTAGCACTTGTACTACCACAACTATGAAAAACATCACTAAAAGTACACGAAGAGAAGGAACCAATATAGTGAAGCCAAATGTCGGATAAATTACAATAAATATGAGGTGGTTTAATATGCAAGTGCTCAAGAAATGCTCTAGATATTCAGCAATATAGTTTATTTAATAACCAACAGTCTACAATCAACGCTCCATGTTTTTCCACTATGTTTGCTTCGCTGTTACACTGGACCCTTCGTACTTCGCTGTTCAAGACCTAATGAATCTTTGGACAGATTCTTTTCTTTTCTTCCCCTTCGATATCCACACTACGCACGCGTTCGTTAGGTGTTCGCGACCGTTGCCACGTACGTCTTCTTCCAAATATTCGACGGAAGGACCGTAGGTATATCGATGGTACATTAGGCATGTCGGCCTTACACTTTCATGGTATAACGCTTTGTGTCGCGAAGGAGTCCGCTGTCGGAAGGAGTTCCGTCGTCGAGTGCCGCTACAAATATATAGGCGGTGTCGACAAAGCAGACCAGTATACAGCTACATACTGTTTTATACGAAAGTCCCAAAAATGGTGGCGGAAATTACTTTTTTGCGGATTGGAAAGATCAACAATAAATTCTTACTTATTAAATAACGCAAACCAGGAGAAAAAGAAAAAAACAAAGTAACGCATTTGCAATTCGTACGTCGCTTGATGGGTCAATTAATTGGGCATTTTCGTGACGCCGACCCCAAGAATACTTCATTAACTTCTGGAACAGCAGAAAGACTAAACGGCCTTTTACATGTCATTCGGCGAGATGATACAGAAGGAAGTAAAGATCGTGTGGTATATTGCAATCGGAAAATCAAAGGTAGAAGAAGAGAATCGATGTACTATTATGCCACTCGTTTGGTTAAACCGGCCCTGCATACACGCAATTGCTTCGAAAAATACTACACCGTGCAAGAATATGAAAGGAGTCATAAATGTAGTATCGTGAGCTGCTTAGCGCTGTAGATGCCGCTGCTGGGTACGCTTTTTTCTCATTTTTTGTATTGTGGAAGAAAAATCGGACTCCGGTCGCCGGGATTCGAACCCGGTTTCCGAACGTTCGCAACCTATGGCGCTAACCACTGCGCTGCCGTCGTCCGACACTAGTTAGCGTCAAGTGGTGGTATTTGCTATCGAGTACCACCACAGGCCTTTTCTCCACGATACTACATAAACGTAGCAAAAGTAAATACGTTTTCCTGGATTTTGACCAAAAATTCTGTTATATTCAAATAAAGTCCTAGTTTTTATAACGCAAATGTTTTCTCACATAGGATTAACACCAATGACTAAACGGATAACAGAAGAATTAAACGAAGTGGAAGTAATACAGTGCATGAAAATACTCTTGAAATCAAGCGAAAACATGAAAAGATCAAATTCCATACCCGGATTACCTATAGAAATCATACCTATAGAAATCATCTAAAGCACAAAAGATAAAAACAAGAAAAAAGGATAGTAACATGGGGAACCAATCATCCTACAAAGAATTAGTACATTAAAATAAAAGATCAAACGCAACGGTGAAAAATTACTAGCGTTGCTGGAAAAGAAAAAGAACAGCAGAGAAACAAAGAGAGTGAATACGAAATTAGGAAAGCTTTCCACAACTTCATAAGAAACTACTGGAAAAGTAGAATGGAAAACATATCCAAATAAAAACCCAAAGAACTTTCACCATCGATTAAGTGCGTCTTCCGCCCAAAAAACCACAACATAAGTGACATACTCTGACACAACCAGAACGGATACAAATAGGAACTCATGAAAGCCGACATGTACCGTCACACAATTCAACGAAGACAATAAGATAATCATTATTGATAACCATGAGAAACTAAACATACGAACATAGAGAAATAACAGTTATTGTCTGGATGGCTATAAAGTATAAGGAGAAAGCTTAGGATATTGGCAAAGACACCTGAATTTCAACTGAAATATTCAGCATATACCGAATGGGTAAAACGGTCAGGGTCTGCTTGGGGGTACGTGACTGTTGAGCCGCATGGGCACGCTCCGCGTTACATAGACGAAACCTCGTGAGTATCTCCAAATAAAGGGCCTAAAAAGGCTAATTTGAGAAGTCATAAACTAATCGTCTATACTAAGAGCACGCATTCAAACAGTCCATATACAAAATAGCCACATAAGAATATATCAAGTAACAAGCATAATCGCACAAACAACGAACAAACGGAAGCAACGCATACGCAGTTGACGAGCCAGATTTAATCCTATCTAACATTTCCACAAATTAAAATTAGTTAGAACTAACCTTCAAAAATGAGCAATAAAAAAAGATTATCGAATTTGGTAGGATAGATTTAAAAGAACCTACCTACCACATTTACACATTTTTCACACATCTACTCCTGCAGTATAATATTTAACAATTGACTAAACGCCAACTACTTCTCGATTCTGGAAAACTAGAAAGGCAGTAGCATTAAAAAAAGAAGGAAAAGCAACAGTGATCCTGCCAGCTATACCGATCAATTAGACTCTTACGCAACATTAATAAAGTATCCGAATCTATGATAAATAACACTATATACATTGAAAATAACCTAATTCCGCTCACCCAATTTGGCTTTATACTTTAACATTCATAACGTTAACATAACTTTAACATTCATAACATTAACATAACTTTAAAATTTAAACATTCAACGATACATGCAATTACAAAATTCATCATATATCTCTTGGGCAAGAGACGTGAGTGATTAGGTAGATTAGGTATTCAAAGATTTAGAGAGGGCATTGAACGCATTCTGGCTGGATTTCTTTCCTTAAGCTCGAAAAAGAGAGCTTTCCACACCGCGTAATAAAAATAATTTGGAAATTACAAATTAATATAAGCAAGAAACTGATGCTTTTGTACCGACATCCAATTTGATCTTGTTAAGGGAAACTGCTATATTCGAAATTTTAAGCAAAATTGACCTTCTTTCCCTCTCTGCCGTAGCTCGTTTCGTTCTTCCATTATAACCTTTTCCAAAATTTTCAGGGTTATTATTGAAATTATTAATTACCTAGCACTCCCATTAATTCTTTTCCCAATTTTTTGGTTTGAGACATTTTTTGTGAAAAAAATCTTTTTTTTACATAAACATATAAATTTTTACACGGGACTATTCAAGTATGTCAGATTTTTCTGCATTCACTGAAAAATAGCAAAAAAGTGCATTTGATATTGTCCGAAATTTTTTTGTGAAGTTCCTATATCTACTCCGGTAATTTCTGATGTTGTATCTGGATATTCAAAAAATTTTCGGGCGATATTGCCATTATTATTCTACCCAAATCCTCATGCGAGTTTATCAATGATTCAAACAAACTGGACCCTAAATTAATCTTAAATCCTTAGCTTCTTATCTTGTCTCTTCTGTTTATTTTCCGGGTTATTCCTAATTCCTCTATTTTTAGTCTAAAGCTCCATTCGCAAACATAAGTCGCAATCTAAATGTAAAAAAATGTCATAAATTTTAATAATAATAAATGCTGAAAGACCATATTTATAATTTTGTTTCATATTTTCTCCAGTATTACCGAAATCTTTCGTATTTTTATGACGAATTATGTACATTGAGCTGGACTTGGGACTTGTTAGATCTTGAGCAACTTTCCCATCGAATATCGTTAAGTGCTGATGTCATGGTGACAGCGATCATTTCTTCCGTGTCTCCGGCCAAGTCCGGAGCATCCAGAACTCCGTATGGTTCTGTTACTACCACTCGAGCGACCGTGCTCTCCTGGATGGTTTGGTAGAGCAGGTCTTGCGCCTGTCTTGTCCAAGTTGGTCTGAAGGATGCACATTCTCTTAATTCTCTTAAGTGATTGCTCCCATGGCTTCCTCCGCGCCAGCCTCCTTGCTCGCGTGCTTAGAGTCGGGGGTTCCCTGCGGCGACCAGCCTTCTTTGTTGCCACTTGCGACCGCAGATCCGCGGGTGGTTCCTCGTGTTTCCTTCTTCGGCGTGGAGGGGGGGAGCGAAGGCCGATCTCCCCATCCTGTGTACCAATGGTGCCCTTAGAGCCTCGCACAGCAGACACGTCGGGTTCACGGCAATGCATCTTTTGTCTTGGTATCCCGAGTCACCGCATCTGTAGCACAGGTGTCCCATATCCTCCTTGGAGGCGCATGTCTTGCTTATGCACACAATCTCCAGGAATCTGTAGCATTGCAAAAGTCTCCGCTTGATGGCTTTGACCTTCGCTATCGACTATTCTATGGCGACCTCCCCAGCCTGAGCCAGTTCCCTCCCTGCCCTGGTATCCACACAGATCCAAAACCGCTTCGAGCCAAGCGGATCTCTCCCAGTTGGACGTCTTCCGTCTTGCAACCACCCTCCTTCGCCAGGGTGTTCCTGATTTCCTCCTTGGTGGCCGGAATGTCTATTCTGGTCACACATGCTTCCGCGGCTCGAAAGGATGTCGCCACGCGGAGATGGCTCGGATCCAGGATCCGAGTCAGCCGTGCTGCGAGCGCGGCGGCCTTCTCCCTTTTCAGGTCCTCATAGGTCCTGAAAGGTCAGGTCCGGTCAAAGTTTTACGCATCCTTACCGCTTGGATATCGACCTCAACCAAAGGGATGTTGTCCTTGTCCGTGGTCGACACCTCCGCGTAGGATTGGTCCGATATATCCTTCAGCGTGATCGTCACTGCCGATGTTTGCGGTGTGTTTGTGGAAGGTAGCTTCTCTCCTGCTCTTCGCACGTTCTCTGATCCTCTCTCCCATTGGGCGCGCAGAATGACCACTTCTACCCGCACTTATCACTACCACCAGTCACTACCACTTTCAAACGGCCCGCGTTTTCGGCGCACGTGCCAATATGGCTGCGTCCGTGTAGTTCCCCGGGTGACTCGTGCAGCGGCGTTATTGTTGCGATTCCAAATATGGCTTCCTTACTGCCATAACGTCACACGCGATTTCATTTCTCTTGTAATGTCCTTTCCAGACCGAATTCTGCTAATTCTTATACCTACTTTTTTCATAGGCACTAGCACTTCACTCGGATTAGCTTCCTTTTCCAAATTCTCCAGTTTTCCTGGAGATTTAGATCACATCTACATCTCCGTCCTAACTCCCTGTCCACCATGCAAACAACCCTCGTCGCGTTCATCAACCGAAAGCTGGGTTCAGTAACTTAGCGTCTAGGAAAGAGTCTTTGCACTTGTCGCGTTGGTGACTGAGTTTTGACCGACTGTCGTGCTATTACGGAGGGAAGCTTGTTATGGGCGTATTTAAAGTACAAAGAAAGCGGATTCGTTGATCACATTTTTCGTTAGAAAAGTGAGGGTAACTTAGAATGGATGCTTAGGTTCATTGAGTGTCTGAATAACGATAGGTGGATCTTCGACGGCCAGGCAACGAGGGTGAGGATTATCTCACGTGATGTAACGCGGTTCTTCGCCACATATAGCAAATTTCTTTTTATGATTAGTATTTTGGTTCATGCATACTTGAAATATAATTACGATGTAATTTTCTTAAATTACTAATTGTCGTTTGCACGTTGCATTAATTTCTCTAATGTACTTTCGCGTACCTTTAACTGTAACTCAGTTCTTTCAGCACTTAACGAGAGAGCCGAAAATTTCGTCGTTTTGAAGTTTGGCGATCTCGATAATGGTTGATTGCGTACTTTCGTGGTCTTGATAAGGATGGATTACCTACAATTAATATGCCTAAAAATAATTACAAACATTGTGAAATATGCCCACCTTGATATTCAGGACATTTATTATTTCATTACTACTACTACTTTTACTATTTACTACTTTTACTATTTATACTATACTTTTACTATTATTACTTTCCGAGTCTGTAATATCAGCAACATCTTTCGTGCTCCTTCAATTGTTCATTTCCGCAATATAGCGCACCATACATCAATCTTAGTCGCATGCATTGGTATCTCCCAAATTTCTCCAAGACTGTTAGTGGTACATGTTCGGCTATTCTACCAGTTGATATGTCTGTCTAGATGAAACCATATCTTGTCGCTGAAAAAAATAACATATCTAAAACATGGTCATTTTTTTCTTATAGAAATACTGGGAATTACCGATAACAGCGAATATGATGTTTTTTAGTTATTTCGGACTATCGGCATTTTGTTTCATAACCGATATGTAAGTAGTTGCTTAACAGATATGTAAGTAGTCTAGAATATATATTATCATAATATAATACATAACCGTCACAAATGAGTAAGTAAATTTTCATATCCGGAAGATCCTTAATGAAAAACAAACGAATATTATATGATAGTTTCAGTGATGAGAGCAAGAAATATGATGGAGGCAATACAGGTTCATTTGAAATTACTATTGGGTTGCCCGGAGAATTCATTCCAATTTACATTCCGATTCTATGTACATTTATTGAATTATACAAGTGCCATTTTGTTCCACAACCTTTCTTCATCTTTCACGCAACTGAAATATTCCATTCTTCCAAAACTTCTAGGATTTACGGCGAAAAACTTTTCAATATGAAATAAAAAAAGTGATGGTTCTCTTGACGAAGATTGTGATAATTCTCATAATAGATATTTGGAGAGAAGCAAACATTGATCTCTTTTACGCAATTTTACCGAAAAAGAAGGACTGATATAACATCAATAGTATAAGTAATATAAATCTTAAAAGGGGAAAATAAACAATTTTTAACGTCCGATTATTTAATAAGAGGAGTATTCAACGCTCCTTTTCTCTCAATCTGTTTGGCAATTATTTTATTCACTAATTTTTCTAGAGCTTCAAATATGATCTCACTGCGCTCAAGACTGTCAATAGACAACGTGCATAGAAAACGCTGATGCCACATAGTCAAAAAGGCTTTAAGTGAAAACATACATACATGCCTGTATGAAAACTGCAATTGCTCACGACTATAGTTTCGACTTGGATTTGAGAATCCTATAAGATATCATTTTAAACTATCCTAATATATAGTGCACGCTGTCCCGCGTATCTAACAGATATCTGTAAAATGTCGGTCCTACTAAATTAAACTCAGCATTAGTTTATAGTAGTAAATCTAGGTATCAGACATTTGCACCGTATGAAGAAAGTCCATCGAACTCGGTGTATTTATTATCGTTACGAAACATATATACTATAATAGGAACACTCCTAAGATGATAATGCTTGAAGGAAAACACGCCAGGATCGCTGTCTTTCAAGCCCATTCAATGAGTAAGTGACGAATGAAGATGCGTATTAAAGTTATGTTCAAGTACCCGTAAAGTGGTGCGACGTTCGGACAAGTTTGTTCGACGAAGATTAGTTACGTACTCTGTTCGCGGGTGACGAAATGATCGCCTAAGTGGTTGAAAAAGGAAGGGGAAATAAGGAGAATACAAAGAATTGATGAATGTAAGGAAGAGAAGCTAAATATCAAAATAAGGAGCAAGAAAAAACAAGCTACTTACGATGACACCGTTGCTGATCATCTGTTCTCGATGACAATTGTCTCTGCCACCGATCTTGTTGAATATTTTAGCAGTTGCAGTATGTTTGAGCATATTATATTATATTTCGATGCACACTACCACTTCCACCACTTATTTCTGTGATTATGACTGAAGAACAAACAGAAGATACTTATCGTAAATTAAATTTAAGCAAGAAGACACTTTTTGCGATGTTAACTCCAAATAAGAAAATATGGATATCAGGTTGTCAGTATGATTAGAAATAGGGACGTGTAACGAATCTTCTTTTGGATTAGACATTGCTGTCATGCAATAGAGAAGATATTTACTAGTACAAATATGATTAATACAGTATTGGACAAGTAATCGTGATAATCAGATACTCGAGATGCTAATGGCAATGATCCTAGGTTCAATAACGAATCCGCGGTCGACGGGATGATAGATGAACGTGCTCACAAAATCCAAGTCGGACGCGTAATATTCACTGGTCGTAAAGGGGCACTCTTTTCATCGATGAGATCGCGAGAGAGAATGCCTTTCCCGTCCCGATGATGTCACAGAGGAAAACTATAATGGGGTGTGTCTAAGGACACGAGATCATCGGATTCGTGGAGAGATGGCTTCGTTCGGAAAGTGAGGGAAATGGACGTTGCTGTTAATTGGTTAATTTCTATGTTTTTGGTTGAAGAAGGATGCTAACTGCCCTTCAGAGAAAGTTGCTAGCGGGAAACGTCGTTCATGAGAAAAGCAGTAGGTGATAGATTCAGGGACTGTTAGGATAAGGACTGTTTGTCCGTTTGAAGGATCTTAGTTAACAAAATCCTAAGATTTATAACGGCTCCTCAGGCTAACTGAACATGTACTGTGGAGATGCATCGACATCTGATAATCATCTTGCCCGAAGAATAGAGTCTGCGTGTGGCGTGCCACGAGACAAAAACCGCTGGAATGTTTACTGTCGAGTGCCGCTACAACTATTCCTTTTTAAGGAGAGCTATACAATTACTCTATACCTCTATTAGGTAAAAACGTTCATCCCCTGACCGCGGCTACGTTCGGTGACTGGTTGTCGCCTCGAGCTCAAGCTTATTATCATAAATCTCGAACAAACACAATCGGATTGAATGACGAAAATTGCTTAATTACGGCTATGGTAGAATCTAGGTTAAAGGGTGAAGGGGTTTTCCCAAAATTTCAATGGGAAGGCTCCGGTGTCCTTTCATCTCCGAGATATATATTATACATTTTATATGGCACGGTTACTGACAGTTATTGCGTTTAGCTGATGTTATCGTGCCTCGTCCAGCAGATATATCGAACGGTACGTGGATGACGAGGTTATCGGCCGACCCTCTTTACGGAGTAAGGCCAGTCATCCGCCACGCCTGGGAATGGACTCCTTCCTTTAGACACCTCGTATAGAGGCGACGAAATTTGGAAGACATAACCCTCACTATTTTCACCCAGACCCGGCTTGAGAGTCTGTCCGGATCCGGCGCTACGTCGCGGAAGGCCATTCTTCTGATCATCTCCTGCAGCTCTTCCTCCGTGACTTGCCATTTGTCCTCTCACTCCACTGTCCAAGCATCTTAAATGCAAGCATCTTAAATGCTTCTTAATGACTTCCAGGAGCAGCGCCGACTCCATTTCTGCCGTCACCTGGAGCGCAGGGTGGGGCGGAGGATCGGGCGACGCTTTCTCATAACTGCTCTATATGGGATCCCTCACGGATCGGACTTGACTGCTTCGACGAGGTCCAACTAAGCCCGGGCCTTTGCAATCTTGATCTGCCTCTACAACAAGCATCACATCTCGCGATTCGCATCGTAGCAGTGAGAAATCTCTTCTTCGTTGCGAAGGCGTCTTCGGCGTACCCTCTAATACAGCCTTTCAGTCTGAACACATCCCATCCTCAGCTCTGCTAGATCAAGGGTCCGCCAATAAACGGCACCCCTCCTTACATCAGGTGTGGATCGCGGCATGTATGTGTCGCATACCACCGCCATGTTTAGACGGAGGCTCTCAGCTTCCTCATCCATGCCTGATTCCCTCGTGGCGGCATCCACCCCAGGTAACCGCTATAGCGGTTGGATCCTGGAGTGGATCTCTGCCCCTCTCTTTGACCTTCCACCTTGGTGATGAGTGTACACGTCCTCCGCTCTGAGGACTGCGGTCGTCACCTGCGGACGCCATCCCAGGTCTGAAAATATCATCTACCTACATAAATATATAGAGATGGTCCGAGAGTGACTCAACCTCCTCAGCCACTTTCCAGCCTGCGACCCGTGTAAACGGGTCGGGTGTCGTTCACCCTGTGGAACCCCTGTTCACCAACAGGAGCCCGAGTTCCACAGCTAACTATGACAGCGCCAGCTTGCATGCATTCGTCCTGGGGTTCCCCCATTCCATGGAGTGAGCTTTGAAATCCCCCAGGACGAGCACTTGGTGGGGAAGGAATCGGCTTACGCAATTGCCAACCCTGTCTAAGAATTGCTCGAATGCAGCCCGTCCGCTGTTGGGCAAGATGTACATACCCGTCACCACCATTCCTGCCCACTCGAGCGATTCGAACGTGAAGAAACATATGCGATTACGAAAAGATTTGAAAGATCTCACGATCAAAAAATTAGAATACATTCTGGTTGAAAAGAAGAAACCAAAACCATTAAGACTATACAAGCCGCGAATTGAAGCAGTGTGTGTAAATAAATTCAGCATTGTTATGAAGTTTCCTATGTTCTTTACAAATAGGACGGTAAGAAACATAAGACCGTGTCCAGTGAGAAAGCTGAACCAGAAAAATTGTTGCACAAGAATGAAAAAGAAATAAAAGCTACTATGCGTGAAATACGAAGAAACAGTACTTTCTTAACTAAATTACAAATATGACAACAGAATAAGAGCGATTGTTGAAGTGGTTACCACTTCTAAGAAAACTCTACATCTAGCCTTTTTTAGTTTTCTCAAGCACTGAAGCCATTGACAACGCGTAGACAAAAGACTGCGACGAAGTCAGGTCATAAACAGTAAACAGGCGACGTTGGCTCCGGGATTTTTAGTTATTGGGTAACACAGCTAGCGTGCGGATCTGGACCAGCTCAAATTGTATTCTTACTTATTACACTTCTATTTAAATATATTTTCTGCCTTACAATTTATCCACGTGTTCTCTCTGCTTACACATCGAATGACCTCAACAGCGATGAAGAACGTAAGCGCAAGGTGAAAGAAATCTTTGCCGAAGCTTCAGTGCAACAGAGTGAATTAGAGAAATTAAAGCGTAGGAAGCAATAGTAATAGAATGAGCCGCGGAATTCCGGAAGCCGTGTGTATTACCTTTCTTAGACAATATTGGTATTTTGAGTGATTTTGTGCGATTGTATCAACGATAACCTCGGATATAACGAATCGTGATCACTATATTAACATTTTTTAAGATTCTTATAATTTCGTGAACTGTAATAAATGTAAATAAACATTTTCATAATAAATAAATCTTTTAACTCATTTCGTTTGTGAAAACAATATTGTAATTCTATCATACGGAGGTAATTCCTTGTGGAAGCATCTAGCAGAAAACAAAATAAAATTCTCACGTGCGAGATTTAGTTTTCAAGAAAAACGAGTTCGAATATTTGTCGAGTGTACTTGAATTTGGCAAATTACCGAGTGGAATAAACACTTAGTGTAGTACCAGTACGAAAACAATCAGGACGATAAGCTTGAACATTGTCATTTTTCTCTCTGAAATTACTTACCGGTCGAAAATATACTTTGTACAGCCGTAAGTGCTAGTTTGTATTGAAATTGGTCTGGAAAGATTCCACAATGGCAGGGAGAATGATTGTGCAACGGAATATTGTGATTTTCAGCGAGTATTAGATTTTTATATGTTGGAGATGAAAGAACACCGGATTCTCTGGAATTTTGGTTAATCCCGCAACATTGTAACCTAGAGTCTACTATAGCGGCCGTGAGCGTAATCGAAATCTCCGGAAAAACTGGAGAATTCGGACAAGGAAGGTAACCAGGAATGAAGGATTAGTGCCTGTGAAAGTAAAGCGGGTGTAGGAACTAACGAAATCTGGTCAAGAAAGACGTTAAAGGCGAAATTAAACCGAGTGTGAGCTTATGACGGTGAGGTAGCCACATTAGGACGCGTGACAACAGCGCCACTACACGAACTACCCGAGGAACTTCACAGATGCAGCCATATTGGCACGTGCGCCGAAAGCGCGCCGCGCGGGCCATTCGAAAATGGCAGTAACTGGTGGAGTGACAAGCGCGGAACAAGTGGCCATTTTGTGTCCAATGGGGAAAAGGGACGCAACCGCGGCGAAAGATAAGGAGATAGAGGAAACCGTGAGAGGAGGGGGTGAAGTGGAGTTGGCTGCTGAGCCGACACACGTCAGCACCAGAAGCATGAAGAAGGCGGTCCCGCCTAAAGAGGGGTTCTCCTACTCCACACTGAACGCGGGGAACCTACGGACGGAAGAAACGACGGAGGAAGAGGAAACCCCCGCCTGCGAAGCGCCCCGCGCGAAGAAAAGGAAGGCCGGCGGATCCCTCGAGCTCTCCACGTACCTAGCCGAAGAGATGCGAATATCTACTACGGCGGACATAGGAGCAGAACTGATCCGTCGAGCCTCTGAGGTGACCAAGGTTGCAGAGACATCTCCCAACCTCAAGGTCACACAGGGGAAAACGCTGAGAGAAGCGGCGAGGACCACTGCTGCTGGCGCAACAGAGATGGCGAGAAGAATAGACCCCGTCTCTGGCGCCCTCGCTATAATGCAAGGACGCATAGCGACACTAGAGGCGGAGAACGAGGTGCTCCGAAAAGAGCTGGCCTCGCGCTCCACCACGACGAAGCTAACTCCCGGGACAGGGCCGAAGAGCCCGAGGAAAGCCCCAGAGGGAGGATCGGAGAACGCGCGAAAAGGGGGAAGCAAGCTGCCCCCCTGCTCCACATACATCGCGAACATCGGCGGTAACAATCACACTGAGAGATAAATCGGGCTAACCCTACGCATCGGTCTGCATCCACGCGGTGAGAATGCGAAAGACCATTACCGGAGGCGCCATTCTGGAGGTCGCCGAGGACCAGGAGAGGGAGAAGGCCACTGCGCTCGCGACACGGCTGACCCGGGCCTTGGATCCGAACAAAGTCCGCGTGGCGACACCCTTCCGAGCCGCAGAAGCAAGAGTGACTGTGATAGACATATCGGCTACTAAGGAGGAAATCAAGAAGAGTCCGAGAATCGGATCCATGTAACAACGTGTGATGGCATTGCCCGCATATGCGACAGGATCCGGCGTTACAATGTGGGAGCGTGTTTCCTGTGAGCAAGCAATTGATATACCATACGCTGATACTTCTTCGGCGGCTACAAGACGTTTCATCCTGAAGGTGTTGTAGCTTTAAATTTTATGTGGTCCGCGGTAAATCGGACAGAATGACAGAGATTGCGACGTTATAAATGCATGCCCTCGTGTTTGGCGTGTCGTTCTTATAGGTTCTATGATCTAACAACGATCGTTTAAAAACTTCAGGAGTTATTTGAACGTAGGGAATGGTGTGAATTGTGTTTTGTTCTTCCACATTAACTCAGTTTTACGATCTAACTTATGATGTGAATAAATACAGCAGCAAGGAATCGGCGGTCGGTTTTCCGAGTGGTTCCAAGGCCTCTACCTTGGTTGTATAGGACTGTAAGTCTCAATGTGATGTCCGTGTTAAGGGGGCCGTGTCAATCATCTCCTTCAAAGGTTTCTTCACGATTTTAGCCGGTTTATTGTATCGTTGTTCCAATATGTCCCAAATGGCTGAGTAATGAACTGCTGCGTTGCTTAACAATCCTATAACGATGCTGGCCAATCTTCGTAGGCCTTCGAAAATGTGGGTAACTGAATTTTCGTCAACTCGACGGAATCCGACAATGGTGTGCACGACAAGTTTGTTGTAATATTTCGAGTTATTTGCTCTTATCGCTTGTTTGCATCAATGATTTCTATCGCGCGTCCCATAATGGTATACAACATCTGTTGTAGGTCAATACGATCCTGCATTGTTTGATTCTCATCCCTATAGTCTAATTCACTTTGATTTTTCTTAAACGCCGTAGATTCTACCACTAAGTTGTCTAAATTACGTTGGATAGCAGTTGTAGGTGTCCTTTCCTCATAATTATTGAGAGCAGCGCGCAATGCCTCTAATTCTCTCCTGAACCCTTCTCGTTTCTGCACCAATTGTTTTATGCGCTCTTCCTGATTAGGAGCCATGATGGGTTTCGATATCTGAGCAACCTTACCTTGTGGTTGCTATATGGACGTTGTTGGACTTTCATAGATTCACGTGGCACTGTATAGTTACTGGTGAGTGCTCTTTTCACTTGGCACGGATCTGGCTGAAAGGACCTGTAGCGGCACTCGACAGCAAATGTTCCAACGGTTTCTGTCCCGTGGCTCGCTACACAAAGACCTTATCCTTCGGACAAGGTGATTGCCAGATGTCGATACATTCCTTCGGAACATTTTCAGCTAACTTAAGGACCCGCTATAAATCTTAGAATTTATTTAGCTAATGTCCTTCAAAGGAACAAACAGTCTTTGTCTCAACAGTCCCTGTACCTATCACCCACTACGAGAAGATGCTGGAAGTCTGCTTTCCTCACGTGCGACGCTTCCTGCTAGCAACTATCTCTCAAGGATTGTTAGCATCCTTTCCCAACCAACGGCTCAGAATTTAGCCAATTAACAGCGACGTCCATTTCTTTCATTTTCCGAACTAACGCCTTCATCAAGGAATCCGATGATCTCGTATCCTGAGAAACACCCCATCATAGTTTTCCTATGCAGTATCATCACGAGAAAAAAGTCAGTCGCGAGTCGTCTGTCCGAATTGACAGTTAGTAGCTAGACTGAATCCGAGTTCCTCGACCTCTGCGGCAATCATCGTCCGAACTCAAAGCGTATGTCGAATCGTATTTATCGCATCTTGAACTTGTATCCGCGAACCGCGAACCGAATGTAACAACCGCGAGTTTTCGCCAAGTGCACTCCTTGGATATTACCGTTAATAAATATTTATTGTTAAACAAATTCGAGTGTTCCTTCAATCACTATCACGCCCTATCACCTCAGACCAAATGTTTCGATCGCACAGAAACGCATCAAGGGAGTCGTAACTTCCCTTTACGATTATTTAATCGACGCTATAAAATAATCCCCTATTTAGGTTATGAGAATACAGGTGGTTGAATTGAATATTACACTGATTTTACTGGTTATGATATACAGTTTATTACGACAACTTGTTTCACATAGAGTATAAATGTTCGTAGGTACTTGTGGGTTAGATTACGATGTTGCGAGATAGATAAATTGTAAATAAGATATGAACCGCGAAATGGTTTCACCGATTTAGCGACTAGTAAAGAGTTTTGAATAGCGGGAAGAAGAAATAGCGGGAGCGAAGGATGTGCTCAGGGAAACAACTAGTGCAGAAAAGACCAGGATACATCTTAATTGAAATAAACAATAAGGTATTGGCGGACAAGATCGCAAAGAAACTGACAACGGCCATGAAGAAGGACATAGACACTTTGCCGTTGGCAAACAGGGAGACTCTAGACTCAGTCGCTGACTGAGGGCATAGCTACTGAGTTGGAGATTAACGACAAAAATTGGTTTCAGATAAAATCGCTGCGATGACACCTTGGGGAACCCAGGAAACGGTACTTCCGGCGAATAGCATTCCAAGGAAGAAACCCACTATCAGGATTAGGATAGGGTTGTCGATAGCAACAGCTAGAGTTATCCCGAATGTCCTCAGATGCTATTGATGCCATATGCTGGGACATAACGCGACGAGGTACAAGATATTGAGTTCAGGGAAGGAGCTAAGTTGGAGGTGTGGCGATGGCGATCACACTATAAACCGATGTGGTAAGGAACCAAGGTGTGCGATGTGCGCGGCGGAGAGAAGAGCCAACATGAGACGTATAACGGAATCGCTGACATGCCTAGGGGTGAAGGATAGGATGAGAAGAGAAAATACATCCAGGAGATAAAAATCCTAATAATAAATTTAAATGATGATGACAACCGGCTATTTTAACGCAAAATCTAATGCGTGGGGTGGCCAGAGAACTGATCACAGGGGTACGAGCCTGATGAATATGTTGATAAAGAACGGCATTGTAACCATTAACATGAAGGAAAGCTATACATTCTGTAGGAACAGAGGGACAAGCTTCATCGACGTGGTAAGTACCGATAGAGGATAGGCCAAGAAATACGTGGGAGGGAAAATACCAAAGGTGTGGACAGCGTCGGACCACATGTATGCCCTGCACGATTTTAGAACGAAAAAGACGAGGCGTAACCTAGAAAATTTTACTTATACGTCGAAGGATGTTTATTTAAAGAAAGTTGTCTTAAGAATCGACGGAATTTACGATAAATATTTAGAGGGAATACGGATTTAGAACGGAAGGTATATGAGGAGAGACTACAGTTTACGGTGGAAATAGCATGTCAAATTAAAGAAGGTTTACCCGCCGATGTGCAAGAAAAACCATAATTGTTGGAATACAACGATATTAATCTCATATAGATGAGGTGATTGACGGATTCTTCCCTTCGTTGCCCAGCGATATCCCCACTAGCGTACGTTCGTTAGATGTACCGCGGCGACTGGCGCGTGCATGCTCTTCCGAGAATTCGGCGGAAGAAACGTAAGGATATGGAACATTGGGCACGTCGGTGTCGCGCTTTGGCGGCGTAGCGCTTTATTTCGCGAAGCTGCTGGAAGGTTCCGTGGCACGTGCCCCCACACAGCATCCACACAGGGCACACTTATTACTGTATAGAGAGTGGGGTTCAAAACCTATTCAAGGGCCATGGGTCACTAAGTCAGTCAGTCTGAGAATAACTAGCCAACTGTCAACATTCCACAACGCTCACTTATATTTCTTGTAATTTTTGTTTAATAAATATCACATAATATTGTTTCAATATAAACATTGTGTCTTCCACAGATTATTAATCTCGAGATTAAATTCTAACAATAGTTACTGGTGGAGTGGGGAATTGGCAAAATTAAGAAAGGAGACGATGATGACGAGAAAAAGAGCTCAGAGGGCAATGGCGAGAGGAAATAGCGATGCGGCACAGTGAGCTCAGGAGTGGAGGAAAAGAAGAAGGAGACGAAGAATATGATACGAGCCAACAAGGGGAAGGGCTGGAAGGAGTTTTGTGCTATGGTGGAAAGGGATCCATACAGGGATCAAAGGCCATACAGAGAGATCATGAAAAAATTAATCCCGAAAGCCCGAACTGATGGTCGTCGTATGGACAAAGTGCGAGGTATTGTTCACGAGCTCTTCTTAACGAGATCGAGAGATTTTATTTGCAGAATCGGCGGGAGTATCAGTATGAGCGAAGGCGAGGACATCCGCTTGATTACTCAGGAAGCGAAACTAAATGCTGGAGCGGGGATAAACCCTAATAAAGCGGTAGGCGTGAACAGCATACCGGGAATGGTGGTGAAGGAGTTAATTGAGAAGAGGATTGACAAGATGCTGAGAGTGTTGAACGCGGTAAATGTCAGTGGAAGGATACCTGCGATGTGGAAAGTGGCGAAGGTGGTACTTATTCCAAAACCGGATAGGGACCCCGCATTACCATCATCGTATCGGCCGATCAGTATAGTGCCAGCGCTCAGTAATGTCTGGGAACACACTTTCAAGAATCTGATGGCGGAAAGGCTGGAGCTCGAACACTTCCATATAAATCAGTTTGGATTTCGTAGGAGGAAGACTACGGTGGTAGTAGTAAGTACCTACCGGGTAGGTAAATTGATGGACAGCTCTAAGAGAAGAAAACGGATAAGAGTGCTCGCAGCGGTAGATATCAGGAATGCGTTCAATGCTCTCGGATGGAATAAGATTTATCTGGAGGTTGAGGCGAGAGGGATGCCCCGGTAAATTTCATGTCTTGTAGGCAGCTACCTAGAAGACAGGAAGATTGTAGTCCGTAACAGCGGAGGGACGTTGAAGAGGAACGTTTACGCGGGAGTCCCACGTGGTTCCACGCTAGGTCCCCTGTTATGGAATCTTGTCTACGACGGCCTCCTGATAGAGCTTCAGGATATTCCTCGTAGCCTTTGCCGACGACCTGGCACTGATACTTGACGTGGCCAGCCTGGGGGAGATCGGGATAAGCTTGGGCAGGGCAATGAATATGGCGACGAGGTGGTATGCTGACAGTGGACTAGTGATAGGACACGAAAAGACGAAGATAATCCTGCTCACCGGGAAACGTATTACAAGGTCATGGATATCCACATTGAGGACCATCAATTGAAAACTAAGAAAGAGATCAGTTACCTTGGGGTACAGTTGGATAAAGGCAGGAGGTATCGGGCTCACTTTGAGAAAGTTTGTGGTACTGGCTCAGTCAGGAAGCGTTACTATGGAGTATGAGAGCCAGTGGTGCTTTATGCGTCCCCGGTATGGGCCAAACCGCTGTTGACCAAGAATAACAGAAACATCTTGAAGAGGGCAGAAAGGGCCGCACTCATAAGATCGTCTACGGCCTACAGAACTGTGTTGCAAGCAGCGCTGTGCGTATTGACGGGCACAATGCCAATTGTGCGGCTGCGGGCTGAGATCTACGAACTAAAGATGTATCAACGAGAATATGATGGGAACAGGAATCAGAGAAAATTCTATCTAGAGCAGGAATTGCTGAAAGTTCTGTACAAACAAGGAGGACGGTGGAAGAACGTATAGACGACAGGTGTAGGGATAAATGGAGTGTGTACAGAGAAGATAATCGGATAAAGAAATTAATGTGTGAGGCTTGTGCCTTTAAGAAGTACAAAAGAAATGCTGATCATTGGCCGATGCAACTGTTGACCGGACACGGGATATTCAACGCGTATCTTAGGACGATTAGCAAAGAGGTTCACTTCAAATGCTGCGATTGCGACGCGGAAATAGACGACGCGGAGCATGCGTTGTTACACTGCTCTAGGTAATCCCTTGATAGGACGGAACTGGAGAGCTATGTTGAAATAAAGTAGTAAAATAGTAATAGTAAAGTTAAAGAGTAAGACATGTGGGCAGCAAAGTTTTAAGTATTTATTCTTCGTCGGGCCATTTATACATTTTACACAAATTTAAGACTAATATTTGCACCGGCAAGTCGAAATATTTTAAGTAATCGACAAGGGAACTCGAACCTGATGTTTTTATAGAGAAATTGGACGAAATGTTGACAGACGAGATTGTAAATAATACTGACTTAGCCGACAGAGCGGTAAGAATACGGAGGTGCATAGAAAAAACATGTAAGTAAAAATTGAAAAAAAGCAGGTAGCGCGGCGAAGCATAAATGCAGAAACTATTGGTGGGACAACGAAATTAGTGACCTAAAAACATGACCAAAGCGAGGAGGAACGTGACGAGAACGAAGAGAAAAGTAAATATAGCAATAGATGTTCTTATAAAGGAATTCAAGGAAATGAGGAGGAAGACGAAGTACGAAATTGCTAAAAGCAAAAAGAGAGCGTAAACGGCATTTTGTGAGGTCTTAGAAAGAGACCCCTGTGGAAAGCCATACCGTACGGTTATGGCAAGAATAAATTTCCGCCAGATGATATGCCGGTTAATAAGGTAAGGACAATCATAAATGAGCTATTTATATTCGACGCACGGACCGTTACAGCAGGATATTGTAGTAATGGACACGACCGACGAAGAGGAACACGATTTAATAGTAGAGAAGGACGATGTAAAAGAAATCGCAGAGAAAATTAGCTTTAAGAGGACGGTAGGGATTGACGGAGTAACATCATTAAGTTAATTGTAGGTCACAGAAACGACATAATAACGGAAATGATAAACAGGTTCAACGAAACAGAGCAAATTCCAAAGAGATGGAAAGTAGCCAGGTTGATTTTCCTCGCCGTGGCTAAGGGCCTTAGGAGCCGTCCTTCCGATCTGGGATGTTTGGTTGAACGGTGGCGCCCCCTCACCTTAACTACAGGGTGACGCTGGTACTCACCGGGCACGGGTGCTTCGATGAGTATCTACATCGAATCAGGAAGGAGGCGACCGCGCGTTGCCACCACTGCGACGCAGGTGTGGACTCGGCGCAGCACACGCTGGAGCACTGCCCTGCGTGGGCTGTGCCGCGCCATGCCCACACTGTGGAAAAGGCACCGGACCTCTCGCCGCCGGCGATCTTCAACGCGATACTGACGAGCGAGAGAGACAGGCGTGCCGTCGCCTCCTTCTGCGAGCAGGTTATACTCCAGAAGGAGGCGGCGGGGCGGGTGAGGGAGGGACTCCCACGCGGAGCGGATCGACGGGCGACAGAGGCCGTGGACGCACCTCGGCGAGGCCCGCTGGGGTTTAAACTTAGGCGCTGAAAATCTCAGCGCCCAGGGACCGCCACGCAGGCCGGTTGGGGATCCAAGCGGCCTTGCACGGCGGTCCCAGCGACGGGCAGCGGTGTGACATAACCGCACATCATGCCACCAGCGAATGGATGGATCATTACGCGCGCGGTGGAGGCTCAGTGTTTGTTGCTTACCTACAGTTCCTGGGCCACCCTAGATCGCAACAGGGAAGGTTGGTTTTAGTCGGTTGGAGTCCGACACTACCGCGCCGCTTCTCTCTCCCCCAGAAGCGGTGCGGCGTCCGTGAGGATTTCCTCCACGTAAAAAAAGGTTGATTTTACTACCAAAGCCGGGTAAAGATCCGAAATTAGCCAATGCGTGTAGACCCATCAGCATACTATCAGCACTAAGCAAAGTATGGGAAAAATGCTTAAAATTGGTGATGGAGAGATGCATGAGTATGGATCCGTTCCATAGGAAGCAATATGGCTTTCGACGGAAACGCAGCAGTGTGGACGCAATAACTCCAGTCATGAAAATTGCGGACAGTTGTAAGAAGAAAGGGCAGATTTACGTGCTGGTAACGCTCGATATAAAGAACGCTTTCAGTACTCTCAGCTGGGAGAGTATAAGAAAAGAGATGATATGATCGTTATCAGCCAAGATAAGAAGGCTAGTGAAGAACTACTTGGCCGATAGAACAGTAATTGTCAGCAATGCGTTCGGCACGGTGGAAAGTGGGATGTTTGCGGGAGTACCACAGGGATTAGTGCTAGGACTATTCCTGTGGAACTTAGCATACGATGAATTACTTAAAAAATAACGTGACAATAAAAGTCATTGGGTTTGTGGATGACTTGGCGCTTACGTGCGCCATAAAGAAAAATGAATGTGCGAATCGGAGAATAAATGAAGTAATGAAAAAGATGGGGTGTGACTGTAGGAACCAGCCTAGTGAAGGACAAAACTGAAATCATAATGATAGCCGGCAGGAGAATACCGAGGATAATCAAACTAATGTTGGGAGAGTTGGAAACCCAAACGAAAGAGGCAATTTAATACTTAGGGGTTATTATGATGGGAGGAGGAGGTTTGATAATCACATTGTTAGTGTACGGGAGAACCGGTTGTTAGGTTCGGCGCGTTGAGAAGTATCTTGCCGAACGTAAACGGATCTCCCAACTTAGTCCGTAGGTTGTATTATAACGCATGGGATGCAATAGTGATGTACGAAGTACCGATGTGGGCCGGGGCCTTGAATATTGCAAAAAATAGGAAAGTGATGAATGGGGGCAAAGAATGGCCCTGATTATAACAACTACGCCGTACGGTACAGTCTCTCATGCGGTATTATGCGTATTGTCCGGCAACATGCCGATCTACATCAAGGCAAGCATGAGGAAAGAAATATATAATAAAACAAGAAATCCTAAGAGAGTAACGCAAGTGGAACATGGGGTAGGTAATCGCAACACCCTGATGCTAGAAATTAATAATATAATATCTAATAATATAATAAATAAATAATAATTAAACTTAACGAAGAGTCGTAAATCAAATGGAATAATTATAACAAAGATAATTTCGCTGAAAAAATTGTAAAAAATGCAATAATGTTCAATATAAATAAGAAAGAAATATATCACTACACGATGCAAATGCTAACTGGGCACGGCATTGTTTATTCCACAAATGCAGGAGAAAGGCAAGGAAAGACGTGGAATTAAAATGTTGGGATTATGGGGATACAGAAGACGAGGCGGAGCACGTGCTGTACACATGTCTGAAATGGATAATCTAGCGCACGGGGCTGGAAAATTTAGTGAGAGAGAGGCTAAACGCATTTGCATCATGGCCCTACTTCAGAGGACTGGTCCCTATCATCGTGCGCGGTCAGTCGTACATACAGTAAATAACATCCGAATTCTTCATGGGGTTTATCGAAAATTTATTGTTCAAAACGATTGGTGGACAATGTTACTTCGCAAACATCGCATTTGACATTCTTTATTTTTCAAGTGGGAGGAAAGAAGTGAGGTGCGGATGTAGTTGAGGTGCTAGTTCTACTACGGGTTTATATGTCGCTGGTGGGGTACTGCGGCGTTTACTTCTAATTTAAGTGTCGTGGAAGAAGAATCGGATTACGGGCGCTGGGATTTGAACCCGGATCCCGAACGTTCGTAATGTAAGGCGCTAACCACTGCGTAGCCATCCTTCGACGTGAGTTGCTACTGAGAGCCCCCACAGAAGTACAAAATGCACGAGGATAAATAGGTAACGGATAGACGGCAACCCCGAAATAATACCGAATGGTAATGCTAAGTTTGTCTTAGGACCTATTTTTTTGTTTTTTTTTTCGCGAAGAGGAGAAAATGCATTACGCGTGCCAGACGACCCGCGTCGTCGGGTTATGTGGGACTCGGCTGATGGTAGTGCCATACCGACTAAAAGCCCCTCCCCTACCAATCCTTCTTTGCGCGTTAGCACTGTTAATAGTAATAATAGTTGAGGTACTTATCAAGGCACTCCTCTGTGCCCTGCAGAGTTTGCCTACTGTCTTAATCCTGCTAAGCGCATCCACCCAGACCAGGAAAGCATATAGCATGGCCGACTCCCATACTCGATTGCAGTCCTCTGATGGCGCCTACAAACGCGTCCGCTCTAGTACAAACTACTTCGATGAGGTCACTGTATTTCCTTTCGGAGTCCAATACCACGCCTATGTATTTAACACTTTCGCGCGTGTTAAGCACCTCTCCTGTCAAAGTTATGTTAAAATTCTTTGGAACACTTATTCAATAAAATGATCTCAGTTTTATTCTTTGCTATCTGGGGACCCGACTTTTTACACCATTTCAGGATTGTCTTCATGTGGAGATTCAAGTTGACCTACACACTTTCCTTCTTCTTCAGACCCACCAAGATAGCAAGGTCGTCCGCAAATGCAAAAGCTCTCAAATTCACTCGATTGTCAAATCTGGCCAGCAGACCATCGTAAGCTAGGTTCCACAGAAGCCTACCACAGAGCCCTGTGGAACACCAGCAAAAATTTGTTTAACGATAAGACCACTCAGGTTGTCTGGAACTACGAATCAGTCCTTGAGGTAGTTTGCGAGAACCCGCGTCAGAATGTAAGGGTGGCTCCTGCGCTTCGCCACTTTCAGGATTACCTCCCACCGCAGGGAATTGAACGCGTTTTTAACATCGATGCACATCGTGACGCAGACCATGCCCTTCATTCTGCAAGAATCAGCGAATTTGCAGACCTACGTGATGACATCGATGGTATTTTTCCCTTTGCGAAATCCAAATTGATTTCGGTGGAATGGGTCCATTCTCAGTTTCTTCTCGATGGCCAACTTGACTGTGTATTCCCACACTTTGTTCATCGCCGGTAGGATACTTCTTAGCCAATACGACGAGACCAACATGGGATCCTTATCCGGTTTATTGAGCAAGATCAACCTGGCCATTTTCCAATTCGCTGGAACTTTTTCCATCACGTAAATAGAGTTCACCGTATCGAGCAGATCGTGCGCCCGATGCCCGAAAATCCACTGAATGACCGTTCCCGGCACCTCGTCGATCACAACGGCTTTGTTTCCATTCAGCCGACCAACCGCTACCTGAGCTCGTCCATTTGGGCCACACCAGCTCCGGGGTTTCCTCCGCCATTTTCCTCTATTACGTCCTCATTAGCAACGTCCGTGTCCTCGATTAGGAAGAGTTTGGCGATAATATTCTCAGCTTGCTGAGCTTGGCAATGGCTCTTTTATATGGAAGGCACCATGGATCACGGTCGAGGGTAGCTGTGAACTCCTTCCAGGCCAGCTTCTTGCTCGAATAGATAGCTGACCTGAGCTCTTTCCTATTCTTCCTGTAATCGGCATCAAGCTGAACAGCGCGCTCCTTATTTTGTCGCCTCGGTCTCTGTGTTAATCTCCTCTTCCTAAGCCCCCCCCCCGAAGCCACGCTATCTCGTCGTTCCACGAATAATTTGGTTTTCTTTTCCCTTAGGGGGAAATACTTTATTGAGTGGTAATAGGTAATCCTCTTGTTTTATCGTCTCCCTGGGCTGATCCTTCAATAATTTATTTTTCTTGTCGTCGAAACTACTTAAAAACTTTTCGAGCATAACGTCCTTCGTCGAATATTTAAAACATTTCTTCCTTCTATAATTGGCGCCTCCTCTGAACTCGTGCAAAACGTATCTGTGATCCGAAGTACTGCATTCTCCAAGGATCCCAGAACGCTTATGCTTCTCGAGGAGCTTACTGCTCGCGTTCATTATATCCAGGAAACTCCTCTTCGAGCCTCTCTGAAATGTAAAGCCATCCAGGATCCCAATAGGAGCCTCCGTCAGCGTCTTTTCCCTTCTGTCATTCTTAGGGCAACCCCATACTATGGATTTCACATTGAAATCACCAACCATGTTCACTTCATTGCACCTCCTCGCAGTTGTCCCGATGGATATGTCGAGCCTCTCAGTGTACTGATCATAGTTAAGTACTGATCATTGGGTGAGCAGTAACCGCTCACGCAGTACACTTCCCCTATCTTGATCCCGACAAACCCCTCTTCTTCGATCAGCGTATTTTCGCTAGGGTGAAGGCCATTAAATCTGGTTGCCAAGATAGATGCATCCCCCTTGTACTAAAAGGGGAGCTGTCTATTTGGTTCAGATATGATGACTACATCGACGCGCCCTTCCCAGGCCAGCTGCTGCATCAGGTCCTGGGCAAGCCTACTCCTATTTAAATTTATCTGAACCACCTTCAGGGTGCTCTCCCTCTAGTTGCCTCTTTCCGTATTATCCTGCTGAGCGTAGAGCAGGCTAGAGACGCCATGACATGATTAGTCCGTAACTCGTACCCCCTACTGCACAGTGTGCACTTCAGATCGTTTCCTCAATTTGATATTGTGTGCCCTTTTTTGCGCGAGAAGGGGAAAATGCTATTTCGCATAACCAGTGACCCGCGTCACCATGTTATGTGGGACTCGGCCAGATGACATCCCCATACCCACTAAAAACCCCTCCTCATTCTCTCTCTGCTACGGTACTCGAGGTACAAACCTGGTACAGTCATTCGACATTACTTCGGGTTGGCCTCTACACAACATACCCAATCTTTATCTATCTTCTCTCCTCATCTCTGGTCCTTCTTCTCCTCCTTCCTTCCCTTCTTCTTCTTCTAACCTCCATCTCCCTTTCGTTAAACAGCCGGCATTTCATCGCCTTTGTACAGAATGCATAAGACTTATTCCACAACTGTTCCTCCGCGGCCTCCAACTCCGTTCTCTCCACTATCCATCTAGGGCACCAAAAGAGCACATACTCGACATCATCCAGCACCGCTCCACAATCCCAACAACTGGTGTACGACTCTTTACCAATCCTGTGACGGTACCAGTTAAAGATACCGAGTCCCGTAAGGATCTGCATCGTATGATAGTTGGTCTCCCTCTTTCTTTTGTACCAGATCAACGGATTTTCTACCAGTCTGCTAGTCCAATTGTAGGGGTTGTGGAACGCCCACTCTAATCTCCACCTGTCCTCTGCCTCCGTCTCCAAATCCTTCATTTCTTCTTGCCCAACAGGTGCCATTTCTTCGGGGCTCTCGTTGATCCGCCTCTTCACTCCATACTGCTTCCACCGCAACCATGCCTTGATGTAAATCGGTATGCTACCGGTAAGCACACACAGTGCCCCATGTGACACCGTAGGGTAGGCGGTAGACGTACGGATCAGCGCCGCCCTTTGTGCCCTTCTCATGATCGTCCTATTTGTGTCTCTTTCCAGAGAGGAGGCCCATATCGGTGCGCCATATAGAACCACAGACTCTCAAAGGCCATAATATAGTCTTCTTACTACATCGTTAGGCCCGCCCACGTTAGGGGCTAGGCTCCGTACGGCGCCCAAGAACCGTTCCGCTTTATCACAAACTGCTACGAGGTAGGGGGAGGGGGGAATCCCCTAGCACTATCCAACACTTACCCCTAGGTACTTCACAACACGGCTAGTGGAAATCTTCTGGCCAAGGCTGTGAATGCCCTTATTTTCTCATTGATGCCGTGGGACCCTCTGACCTTGAGTAGAATCGCCAGATCGTCGACGAACGCTACTGCTTCGGTATCCTTCTCCCGGTCCAGCACCTCCAGCACCCCATCATACACGAGATTCCACAGTAACCATTTCCATACCGCCGGTATTTTTCCATAGGTATTTATGCCGTTGAGCACTCTCAGGAGCACACTAGGTCTTTGCTCAGCCAATAACCCCACGACAGTGTCAGGAATCCCACTCCACCACTCCAACCACCTTCCTGGGATCGCATTTCCCAACAGCCATCCTTATGTTCACTTCCTCGATGTGTAACCCTCCTTCTTCGCCAGGTGGGATCGATGTCTCTTCTTATGTAGCCGGTCGCATTTCCTGCCTGGTGACAAAGAGGTCATGCAGGATTCCCTTCACTCTATCTCGTCCAAGGGGCTCCGTTGGAGCCGACCGCATCATTCTCTTCCTCACAACTCGATACGGCCTGCCCCATGGATCCTGGTCTAAGGTGGCGCAGAACCCCTTCCAATTCTCCTCCTTGATACGCCCGATCGCTGTTTTCAGTCGCCTCCTAGCTTCCTCGAATTCGGCCACGAGGACCTCGGCATTATCCTTGCGGGATATCCTTCTAGCTCTTAGAGTTTCGCTCCTTAACGTAGCGAGCTCATCGCTCTACCAATAGTTGGCGCTCCTCTTCGCACTGATATTGTGTGCCCTATCTCGCCATATTTCCGGCAGCGCACCTTGCTAGGACTGCACGAACACTTATTCGTCATGTGCCGCATATCATGGCACCTATAACATCTGATTATTTTAAGCAAAATCCGCATAGTGAGAACGGTAAAGCTTGTTCTCATTTTTACTCTCCCTTTCTTGCTCGCGATATACGTAGCCAGTATAACAGCAATGGCAATCTGCGTGCCCCAGGGTGCTGCTTTTAACGACTTTACCTCCACCACGCTGGTATTGTTTACTCCCAGTCCTCTGTTATGTCCTGCATGAGATCCTCCTTAGTTTCTTGACGGCCGATGTCCTTAATCTCCACAGATACCCTACTCAGGAGGGTGATAACACAGACTCTATGGCTTCTTTGATCTTAAGGGCAACGAGTATGTCGCCGTCCCTTGTACGCCTGACACCCGTGCTTTCACTCAATGCCTCCTTGGCCCTCGTAAGCTCCCCATACTTTTGGATCCAGTCCTCATCCTTCCGGACTATCACCAAGAGAGCCTCAAGTCTGTTATATATCCTCGGCTTCCATTCCCCCTGTCGTCTATTAATCGTTGGTCTAGATTTGTTGCTCCTCTCTTTAAGCCTCCTTTTATCTCTCCTGGTCATGTGGACAGTTAACTCCCCACCAGAATCGCATGTTTCTCTTGTCGCGAGGTCGGTGTCATGTAAAATAACAAAACAAATAAAAAAACAAATTTAAGATAAAAATAAAAAAGAAACTTTATTTTTTTTCTAACACTTGGTTTTACAATTTGCTTCTGAGCTCTAAGCATAACTTTTCAAGGCTAACTTTTCTTGCAACTTTATTTCCGATTGGAATCGGTTATTTTTCTTTTGTCACCCCTCAATATCCCCACTGTCCTCGAGTTTGTTAGGCGCCCGCGACTGTTGCCACACATGCCTTCTTCTCGAACATTCGGCGGAAGCACCGTTGGGATATTGATGGTTCATTAGGCAGTTCGCTTAGGCGATATATATTGTTGCCGAGTGCCGCCACATCATTGCCTTCGGTTTTGAACTGAGCCGGTCGTGACATCGGATTCGTTCCTTCTCCTCTCGCTGCATATCTCCGCGTACGAAGTATCACGTCTCTTTGTCCTTTTTATGTCGTCCCCCTTTCTGTCCTCTGTTGGTGACACAATTTTTCTCTTACTACTGTATTCCACTAGTACTCACTTTCCCTACTTCGACTTGGGCCGAAGCGGGAGGGGGTTATGTTGAAGCGTTTACCTCGGCGGCACATCCACCCGCCTCCTGCCTCTACGACCCTTCTTACTCAATATTACGTTTAATTTATCCCAAACACAGCCCATTTTCATATCGGCCGATGCTGCTATTTCCCCAATCTTTGAGTCCTTGTTGGTATACCTCTTAAGCTTATCCGCCGCATGTCTCATTTCACCGATGGCATCTGTCATAAAATTCCTTAACTCGTCCCACTCGTCGAGACTAACTAGCACATAGTTCGCTTTTTCAGGCTCGATTCTTGATGTAATAATATTTTTATTCTTCATTGCCACTCTAGAGAGTGGTTACCTCGGTTGTTTGGCTTTAAACATCATCGGAGTATTATAGCTGCTGCTCTCCGAGGCGGAAGTCTCCCCCTCGGACGCGTTAGCAGTCTCCTCGACCGTCTCATTGGTCGATTTCGCCGCCATACTCGACCAAGATACGAGGGACCTTTCCTCACTTCCGATGGCTTCTTTCACGACAGGAGTTAAGAATTCCCCCTTGTCTGTAATAACAGAGACTATTCTCGACGGCACCCGTCCACTGCTAGTCTTTAGGCTGCCCGAGCCCTTTTTCTCTACCGCCTCTCGTATGCCGTTGGTAAACTCCAGCAACTTCGCACTCTTCTTGGGGGAGGGGGGGGGAGACCCTTCACCGCTTTATAACTCTTTCTGCTGCTCCCCTGGTTTCCTGCTCCAATTCTGCACCCCGTTGCACCATTACTATGGTCCCCGGTCGTATTACCCGATCGAGAGGGCGCCCCGGATCCCACCCTCCTCTCATCGTTTGCCCACTCGCTAGATAACCGCCGAGTAGAGCTTGGAACGTCACTCGAGTCAGCCACGGGGCCTGGGGTCACCGAAACCCCCTGCGCCGTTACTTTTTTTCCGATAATATACTTCTCCATATTTATTAAAGGTAAAGAATAGTCCAAGGTCATAGCCAGTCGTCGTATATCTAACCATAACGCCACCCAAAACGCAAGACGATCATAGTCCCAATGCAAGCCAACGTCGTCCTAATAAATCAAAACCCTAATATGTGGCTATACATAAAGTTGATTTACTACATCATACATATGTCGGGTTAAGATCGGAATTTTGGGCGCGTGACAACTCTTCGCGTGGACTAGCCATCGTTTCACAAAGCCGAGATTATATGTACACGTATATACAAGACTGTTACAAAACTTAACAAATAATAAGTCTAATGAATAATAAGCTTAACGAATAGTAAGATTAATGAATAATATGATTTACGAATAATGAATTTAATGAACACTATTAACAATGTTTTTGTTGGGTTCAAACGAATCCAAGGCCAACGAGTTAACTCTTTACTAAGCGTAAAAAAATAAACTTAGGCGAAAATACGATTGACGAAAATGCTCGACGTGTCACTCTCCAAGGCAATCGCACGAATGCCTGCCTCGTGGAGATTTTTCTCGCTGTACGATTGCCTTTTGTTTTTGTATACTCGTTTGGAAGCATCGAGAAAGTTCCAAACGCTCGTTGCTAGGAAACTTCTGCCTGGAATTTGATACGCACTCGTTGAAAGCATCGAGAAAGTTCCAACCGCCGTTGCTAGGCAGTTTCTGCCTGGAGTTTGTTTATTGATACAATGTATGTTCCATTGTATCGGCACCTCCGAGGCAACCTCACACGTTGCAACCTCCGCTCTCGAGGCGGCACGCCGCCACAATCACACTTCTCGGAAAACCCATACAACCACTCCAGACCTCCGTTAGGCAAAACGTTTATCTCGTGACCGTGGCTACGTTCGGCGACCAATTGTCACTTCGAACCCAATCTCGCTATCACAAATTTTAAACAATTACAGCTATGATAAAATCTAGACTAAAGTACTAGAGGATGTTCCCAAATTTTCCAAGGAAAGGCTTCGGCTTTCCTTTCATCTCCGACACATATAATCCATTATTTTTTTTACCTTATGGTACTTACCTTATTTTTAGATACTTTACCTTATGGTATGGTAATTATTTTTACCTTATGGACTATAATCAAATTTCAAATTAAACTATTGATTATCGCAGAGCACTATGTTTTATACAATTTTTTTAAGTATTATATATTATTGTATTGTTTAATGTATTATTTTGTTATTTATTGTTGAAAATGACAATGTGAGTTCGTTCTCGCCATCCATATGCAAATGCGTTACTTATAAGAAATAGTAACTAGAAGATAGTCTTAGTTACAATCGATAGATTTAATCGATAGGCTCAAGATGCC